>NW_026596256.1:16347443-16451490 GCF_907164565.1 Psammomys obesus | reverse complement strand
CTATCTATCTATCTATCTATCTATCTATCTATCTATCTATCTATCTATCTATCTATCTATCTATTTATCTATCTATCTATCTACCTACCTATCTATCCATCACACTTTTTTGGTGTTCCTCTTTGAAAAGAAATGAGAGCTTATACGCCTTTTTATCCAACCTTCCAAAAAATTGAAACAGGGGTGGAAGGTAAAGTTAGGTGTGAAGATTAATCCAGCTTCCGCTGGCCCATCAGGTTCTGCAGCTGCTACAGTTGCCGGGACCACCACAGGAGCAAAAGGGTAAGTATTTGTGTTTTCGGGCTTTTGTTTGTTTGGTTTGATTTTTGTTTGTTTGTTTTGTTTTGTTTTGAGACAGGGTTTCTTGTGTAGCCCTGGCTGTCCTGGAATTCACTGTGTAGACCACGCTGGTCTGGACCTCAGAGATCCACCTGCCTCTGCAAACAGAGTGCTGGGATCAATGGTGTGTGCCACCACCATCCGTGTTTTCATTTTTGAAAGACAGTAAAGGCCAATGTCAAGGATGGACAAGAAGTGACTTATACAGAGCATAGCACTTTGGGAAGCTTTTATGGCAGTCCTGGTGAGAACTGACAATGCTCAGAGGCATTGGTCCTCAGCCTGTTCAGGAAAAATGTATGGGATTCATTTAGAAGCGGTAACAGCAGGTCCTGTTGATGACTGCATTTGAACTAATACAAGAAAAAAAAAAAGTGTCAGACATAAGCCCCAGGTTTCAGATTTGGATACCTGGACAAAAGACTGGACTATTTGGTTAGCAGGAAGAAATCAAGGATGAGAAGTTTTAGAGGAAAAGATAGTGGGGACGGGCATAAAACATCCTTGGACCTTTTAAGCAGAGACATCTGCAGGCAAATGGAAATCCCAGGCTTAGAATGAGAGGGGGGTTAGCCAGCCATAGATTGAGGAATCGGGAGACCTCACTACAGTTTGAAGGCCAGCTAGGAGACAGCCTCTTCTTTTGGGGTCCTCTAGCTGCTACTCCTCAGTGGTTTCCAGGATTTCTTATTAGAAGGCCATGAGCAGGAACAATTCAGGCAATGCCATCTCAACCAAGTGCCACAGAAATGGAAAGTGAAACCACAGGGGGCAGATGTAAAAACCAAAGCAAATTCCCTTCTTAGAAACACTTTCTTTATTTGATTCTTTAGTTTCTATTTGTGCCAGTGTAATTAAAGAGCTTTTTTTTTTTTTTTTTTTTTTCTGAGGAATCTCTTTATCTGACCACAGGGATTTCCCTCTGGAGGTGCAGTAAGACCTTGAGACCTCAGAACACCTAAGGAACCTTCCTGACAATCATCCTGCTAATGCCTCATGGGAAATTTGACCTTTGGTCCAGACTGCAGGTGTCAAATGAAACTTCAGTCTTACATTCACAAAACACCCCATTTATCAGACCAAAACAGGAAAGCACATGGCGGGTTGTGGACGCAGTCATTCTAAGTGGCCCAGTTATTTTCCTGTGATTCCAAGGGTTCGAAAAAGAAAGTCATCTTCCTTGGCCAGGTTTGCTTTATTTTTTTCCTCACAAGAAAGAAGAAATGGGGGCTAGGGAAATGGCTTAGTAAGTGAAGCCTCTTTGAAAAGTGTGTTTATCTATGTAAAAAAGTTTCACAGAGAAATGAAATCTTTCTAAAAAAGAAATACAATGTTATCAGGACTGAAATATAAGGAGAAAGTAGAATGGGAAATAAAAATTTCTGTCTCTTAACAAATAAATGTCTTTTTTCTTTAGTTAAGTAAGAATTCATATATATATGTATATATACTTACACTTATTTATGTATATGTACGTACACACATATAAAAACATATTTTTCTAAAAGTCTGCTAGAGGCAGAATCCAGAGCTTTGTGCACGCTAAGCAAGTGCTCTGCTGTCAAACTACACACTCAATCTATATATCAAAATGGATATCATGATCACACGACTCTTGCACTCATATCCCACTGCATACATTTGGGAAAAAAATATATACCATTGACTATGTCAGATATATTTGAAATTTTCACATTTAGAAATAATATTTGGAATAATAAATTTTGGAAATAATATTATTTGCGATTCTTTACTCATAGGGTAGAAAATCTTAGGCCAACTTAAACATGAGCAGGGAACATATTGCTTTATTTTGGGGGAGGGAGGCTTTACAAAGAGCCTAAGAAGTGTACAAGAGCACACGGGTGGCCGGCCATCTGATTCTGGTCCTATGGTTACTACTAAGCTTCGGGAAATGCCCTTCTTACCCCCTGTATACATTTCCCTTTCTGCAAAATAAAAATCACACCAGCTTGCCTTTCCTTGTTCTTAGGAAAGTTCTGTGACCATATGAAGTAATAAAGTGGGATGAAAAGACCAAAATTGTTTCCTGGGGGTAAGCTGAACATCTCTGGGAAGTTTCAGTAACTTTTTCAGGCTGTAAGAATACTGACTAGTTCCCCCAAAAAAGGTAAATGAAAGACCATCTTATTATTACCTCTATTTGGACCTGACTTCCCACTTTTTCTAGGAATGATTCAGTCATTGGAACAGTGATACACAAACCAAACACCACGGGATCAGAATTGTCTCTTGCAGAAGGAACCGTCTGTCTGGCAAGGCTAAACCCAAAGCTCTACCCTGATCATCAATAGGAGCAACCAAAATGTACACACCAAGACAGCCAGGAAGTTGAAAGTCCTCTCAGATGGCTGTGAAAGGTCAGCCACCCTACACCAGGGCACCGACGAGGTTCTGCCACACTCGTGCATGTTTGGAACCTGAGGATGGTCAGTCCATGATCCATGTTGCCCTCTTAGCTTGAAAACCACCTGCTGTCCTATATGTAACTCAGTTCCACTGAAGACTGCTTGACATCTTGTGATTCATTGATAAGGCACATTAGGCCCTGATATCTAGTATGCCTCACGAAATTTGCCTCAGGAACTTATGAAAGACTGAATGCCTTATAAAGATGTGGGAAAGCCTTGATCCTAAAAAGATACAGAGTTTGGGGCCCGTGAGATGGTTCAGTGAGTAAAGGTGCTTGCTGTTAACCCTGGCAGCCTAAGTTCAATCCCCAGGATTCGCAAGGCTGAAGGAGAGAAATGAGAAATTGTCCTATGACCTCCCCATGGACATGGACAGCTTGGCCCTTGTGGGTGCATGCGTGGGCATAGGCATGTACTAGCACACATACACAAAGAAATTATTTAAAAATACATATGGACTTTTAAACAGATGTATATGTCTCAGAATTTAAGGAAGAAATCATGTGATAAGGAAACTGAGTGGTGAGAAGCGAGATGATTTCTCTGTAGGATAATATGGACAGTTACTGAAAGGGGAAGATAGTGTAAGTAGAGGAGACTAAACAACAGAGAGGGGAAAAAAGGAGAGGGAGGAAGAGAGAGAGGAAGGGAGGAAGTGTTAGATGTGGGACTGATTCAGATTGTCCATAGCAGCAGACTATT
The DNA here is from genome assembly GCF_907164565.1 of Psammomys obesus. Classification (NCBI taxonomy): domain Eukaryota; kingdom Metazoa; phylum Chordata; class Mammalia; order Rodentia; family Muridae; genus Psammomys; species Psammomys obesus. The sequence goes on along the minus strand of NW_026596256.1, from coordinate 16,448,017 downwards.
TGCCTCATTTGGGCTCTGAGAGGAGCTTTTTGCCAGCTGCTGATAGCTTAAATCTGAGGACTCTGGAGAAAGAATAAATGCCAGAGCCTAGAGAATGGAGCTCTGAGAAAGAACAAGGCTGCTCCTGCTTCCCCCTTGCTGCATCTGGTTGCTGTTGTGAGACAAGAAGTTGGAGATCTCCTGAAAGGAAGACTGGACTGGCTCCAAGGAACCCAACAACCCTAACCAGCAGGAAGCAGCTAAAAGAGCTGGATAATACAACAAATAGCAGTAAATACTGAGGTCAGGACCTTGGGAATGCTAGGAAAGCACTCTACCAGAATTCCCTAGAACTATTTGTTTTTGTTTTTTAAAAGACAGGCTTTCACTATGTATCCCTGGCTAGCCTGGAGCCCTCCGTGTAGCCCAGGCTGCCTTCAGACTCATAGCAGTCCTCTGCCTCCCAAATCTTAGAATTATACATGTGTCCCACCATACACAGATAAGTCAAGACTAGTTTGAAGTCTTAGAAGAATATGGAGAAATCAGCTCGGCTCAGCACACACAAGCGGCTAGCATTTCTTGGCTATAAACACTTAGTCATTTATCATCCACATTGTCTTATCCTCAACTTGCTTCAGCTATTTGATTATTTGTGATCCCTCGCATTTGCATAATCACAGTAGTCCAAGCTGTCATGCTCTATACTATGAACCCATGAAATCACTTTGCTGTCCCCCTTTCTCTCTTTTCAGATGTCTCTGATGCTAGTTTCAGCAAACACATCTTCTGTCCTCTTCCAGAATTTTGGAGGACGAAGTCCTCACATTGTTCACTCTTTTTCTGCTTTTGGCCTCAAGATTTGTGGGGTGAAGCCACTGTCTTCGTAAAAGCTCCACTCTCCATCTTCTCACCTGTGGTGGGTTGAGACTTGTCTCTGTTTGTGATGGTATGCATGACTAGCCTGGAAACTGAAGCCCAAGGAATTCCCAGCGAAAACCCTTTCGATCTTAAGCTTGGGGCAAATTTGAGTTGGGAATGATAATGAGTACTTGTCTTAGAAATCCTGAGGTCTGCCTTTCATTTTCTGGTGCAATGTGAAACAATGATACTTGCCTACTTAGTTGGAAGAAAGGCAATTCCATGAGTTTGTACTTGAACATCTTCCCTTGAGTTTCAAAATTCTGAGCAGGGTGTTCACTTGGACCCAGCTTGTAAGTCCAACAGGGTCCTGAGCTGTGAAGTCAACGCACTGATGAGGCTTGTGAGGAGTACTCAACAGTGTTAGATACCAACCAAGACATCCATGATTCTGTAGCCACGAGTTCTTCACAAAAACCATGATTGAGGAAATGATACATATATGCATACTAAAAAGAGGAAGTGGGCATGTTGAAAATTTTTGTTAGTGGCTTAGCGAGAGCATTCTTACTGCATTATTAACATCTATGCAAATCAGGGGGCTGAACTAATTAGAAAAGGAACGAGAAAGGCAAAAAACATGGCAAGGAAGATGGTTGACCTAGGTAGGGCTCTTTTGGGTGAGATGCAAATGAACATTAAACTCGAAGAGTTGCCCCAAAAGTCTTGAATGAGCCCTTTGGTGTTTTGTTTTTAAGTACTGGTTTTGTCTCTTCCCTCTGAATTACACTGATTTATATTTCTCAGATGATGTTTGCCTCAGTGTTTGGGAGGAGGTGGTCCCCAAGATCAGCTTGGGAAGTAGGGAACGCTCAAGACTTTTCACTACAGAGCGCAGGAGACTCGGCACCACTGCATGGGCACCATCTACCACCGAGCTCAGGTCAAGCCTCAGCAAGAGGCTTCCGGTAGGTTATATACTGCCTACAAACCCGACAGTTGTTCAGCTTCTTTTCACAAATGCCTTCCGGTGGGTTATATACTGCCTACAAACTGGACAATTGTTTGGCCTCTTTTCACAAATGCCTTCTGAACCTTAGCACTCCTAGAACTGGGTGGGCTCTGTTCATTGGGTACTGAGCCAGTGACTTCAAGACTGTTTCCTTGGCAACTGCAGATTGATGAAAGGCAGGCTTTGGTTCTCTGGCTCCCTCACCAGCAGATTACTCTAAGCAAGTTGCTTGGCCTGAGGGTTCAAAGTACCAAGGTGTGTTTAGAGAAAAAACTGCTATAACAAGGCCTTAGAGGAAGCTGCTGTCTCTATCTAAATTCCACACTCCACCTTGCACTGTGTAACCCTGACTGGGAACTCCAAAAAGGCCTGTGTGGTATTTCACTCCCGCTCTTGGTTTAGCCAGAACCGCTTGATATGGGTTTATGACTCCCTTGCAAACATCCCCACTTCCAATTATTTTTCTGAGGCATTCATTATTTTCCTTTAAAAGTTGCTTAGTAGGGACTCATGCTGAGAGTGGAGGAATGGTTTTTCTCAGGGAAGAATCCCCTCCTCCCAGGTGGTTATCTAATACCATGTAGTCATCCCTGAGATCACATAGGTGACATCGTACAGACTGTATTTATGGTGCATGTGTGTGAAATACATATTTACATATATGTATATGTTGAAAAAAGAGGCTAAGATTTGAGAAAGAATAGGAGAGATAAATGAGAGTTAGGAAATGGGAGAAATGATGCCATTTTAATTTCAATAAAAAATAAAAAAAAATTACAATAGAAAAGTTGCTTAGCCTGACAGAGCTGCCATATGCTGTTCTTGGCCTGACTTGTACCTGAGAGAGTGACATGCTTTAAAGTCAGCTGTCTTATCAGTGGGCATGAGAGTCTGTTAGCTCCCTGGAAAAAGGAAATGGAAAGCTTTCTCCTGATAGCATCTTTACTGTCTCCTTTGTGAACATCTAAACTGTTTGGGAGGTGAAGGATAGGCACAAGGCTCATTGAAATGTCATGTCTAATACACAGGGAAGCTTGGAGACCAAAAGAGCCCAGCGTAAGGTGAGATGGTGTTTCACTACAGGCTGTGATTTCTTCTGAGGACAGACGTTGGGAAGGAAGCAAGTTTATGAAGCAGAAAATTAAAGAACCCATTTCTACCCTCACTGTGCCTTACCTGAATTAGAACACACATGTCTGTTTTCTGAAAAGCCAGAAAACAGAGTATTGATTGAAAATAAAGAATCAGGCAATCTTGTAGTAAATAATCAAAGCGAAAGCTTGAGTAAAACAGAATTATTTCCCTATAGCCATCCTTTTCTACTTTCTGCACTTATACCTGGCTCAAAGAAATGAATTCGATAACTTTTAAAGCAAGGGCTGTGTTATAAGTGGAGCCCAGCATTAATCCAGAAGAGCAAAGTACAAAAAGAGGTGTGTTCTTCAAAAGAACTTATTGCAACTGACTTTTCTTGGCAATTCTTTGTAAACCAAAGCCCCAGACTATAAAGTGCTTTGGCTTATTATCATTTTGTACAGACAGGTGATTAATTAATAAATTAGCTGTATTATGTTATATTGACAACTGGCTATAAGCTTCTACTATAATATTCCAAAAAATCATCGCCCATCAGCCTGTATCAGCATGAATGCACCACAGCTTACAAAATAAGTGAGCATCAGTGCAAATGGTATTTTGTACTTCCCAGAATTCAGCTGGGGTTGAAAGAATCAGTGTGCTCATGAGGACTTGAGGAACCCAAGGCTTTTCCACATAGATAGCAAAGAGACCTCCTATGTTCACTTGACGTCATTATAAAACTGTATTTATTTTTAGAAAGGATCCTTTGTTCATAAATCTTATCTTGGCCTTCTTTTGATTTCTGGCCCATGGACAGAGGATAGAAAAGGAAATAGCACTTAAACTAAGCTGAAGAGGTCAGTGGACAGAGAAAGAGTGAGTCACTCATTTTCCCGAGAAATGAAACAGTGTGGTCTATTGGTTAACAGTTTGTTCTCCTAGACCAGAACTGGTTTTCTAGCTCCTTCTTAAACAAGGCTGCCCTTGCTGAGGATCTGCATTTGCTAGTTAAATGCTAATTAAAAGTAAACTAAAACAAAACAAAAAAGACCCCCCCCACAGCCAGATTCAACTAAGTGTAACAGTCCAATTGTCATTGTCTATTTTTCACTCCTGTTACACCCAAACATGAATCCTATTAGAACAGCAGGCAGCTGCCCCGTGCAGTGACTCAGGGACCCACACTCCTTCCATCCTGTGGCTTGGCATCTCCTAGGTTTTGAGATTGCAGCCGGTGTGAGGAGAAAGATGCTGGGCAGATCCTCTTCAATGCCTAAGCTGGAGCTAAGACACATCATGGCCATTGACACTTAAATGGGAAAAATCAGTTAGTCATGGAGCCACTGTAGACACAGGGAGCTGGGAATGTCTCTGTCTGATAAGCCATGTCCTAGGGACAATTCTGAAACTATATATAGAGAGGCATGGATTTTAGTATATGGACGGCAATATCTGTGATAGGGATATTTATTAGAGATGACAGATTCAGTAGAAGAAATCAACAGCTATCTGGTCAAAGGTCAAAATCTTTAGGGAGAAAAATGAACCAATCATGGGGATTAAACCTGACAACAGTGAGAGGTGCTGAAGTGAAAGTCCATCTACAGGGCATATTCTTCAGCCAAGAAGAGAGGTGCTGCCCATTAGGAAGACAGGAGTGCTGGCAGTCAACCCAAGTGTCTTCAAGTATGAGTTGTCAAGTTGTCGGCTTGGTTCTTTGCTGAGGGCTGCCATTACCAATTGGCAGAGGGTTGCCTCTGCTCTTAAACAGGAAATAGAAAAATCTGAAAATTCTTTTAGGCTACATGTACATGTACGAAAGAGTTCAAAAGGAGTGTCATTGAAGCTCAATGTTTAAATGACAAAAATGAGTTGTGTATTTGTCAGATACAGGTCTAATTTTGTCACAAAGAATCAAACTTCTCTGTTGTGGCCTTGCCTGGCCTTTCCTGTGTTCTCTCCCTGAACTCTGAGATATAGTACAATAGTAAGAGACAGGAAAAACAAAAACAAAAACAAAAAAAAGAGCAATGAGCTGAACACAGAATAAAAGGCAAAAGGAGAAGCTAAGTAAGCACAAGCAAAAATGTGACACAGTGCAAAACTTTGGAAAGATATCCAAAGAAAGTGGTTGAAAAAAGCAGGGCCCACCAGTGCCGAGTTTTATGCAGTTTAAGAACAATGGATCGGGTCTGTGGTTAAATGACTTAGACAGCCAAGAGTGGCTCGCTTCCAAACTTTGGGCAGAGTGCAGGGAATCTTCTGAAAGGGGGAGATAAAAAGACCTGGAGGGGGCAGGAGCTCTACAAGGAGAGAGAGAGAGAGAGAGAGAGAGAGAGAGAGAGAGAGAGAGAGAACTGGGCACAGTGGTCTTTTCTGAGAGTGATACTCCAACCAAGGACCATACATGGAGATAACCTAGAACCCCTGCACAGATGTAGCCCATGGCAGCTCAATGTCCAAGTGGATTCCCTAGTAATGGAAACAGGGACTGTCTTTGACATGAACTCAGTGGCTGGCTCTTTGACCACCTCCCCCTGAGGGGAGAGCAGCCTTACCAGGCCACAGAGGAAGAAAATGCAGCCAGTCCTGATGAGACCTGACAGACTAGGATCTGATGGAAGGGGAGGAGGACCTCCCCTATCAGTGGACTGGGGGAGGGGGAGGGGTGGAGAAGAGGGAGGGAGGGTAAGACTGGGAGGGGCCGAGGGAGGGGGGCTACAGTTGGGACACAAAATGAATAAACTGTAATTAATAAAAAAAAAAATAAATAAATTTAAAAGAGTGGTTCGGACACTTGCAGAAATAGATGGAAATGGGAATTATTATACCGAGTAAAAGAATGCAGAAAGACAAACACTACCTGCTTGTGATATTTATTGCAAGTGCACACCCGTGTGTGTGTGTGTGTGTGTGTGTGTGTGTGTGTGTGTGTGTGTACATCCATGGACAAAGCAAGTTGCCAAATCCTGTTTTATGTAATTCCACTTTGATGGAACACATTGGAACACAAACCTTCCCATGTGCATCAGGAGGTGCAGAGGAAGCGTGGAAGGACACGCCCACAGCCTAGCACTCTTATTTATGAGGGAGGAAGAGTGCTCCACAGTGTAAATGGCTGGTTTGGTGTTTTCCTTAAGCAGCTCCACGCTGTAAACTAACACATGAGAGACAAACTGACCAGGTGTTGTCAAATCTAGAAACGAGGAACGCACAGCTTCCCCACCCCGAAGGCGTCATTGCCATCTTTTGCTTTCTCATCCAGTGGTTCTCGTTGCTCTTACGGTGAGTGCCAAAGCGCTCTCCTGCACAGAACTGTTTTAGCCACTCTCTGCAGTGGATCCAGAGACGGTATTAGTAGGTGACAAGATGCAGCGCCCCAGCAGCTCTCCCGAGATCACACCCCCAGGAAGCTGGCAGAGCATTTCTTAGCCAGATCTGGCTCTGGGGCCTGAGAATCCTTGAGTACAGCTCTCTGCATGTGGGAAAGAGAGGTGGTGTCCTACTTTCTGGGTCAGTTCATCTAGCTGACTTCACTTGCAAGCATCCCAATTTATGTGTGAATCAAGGGGGACCCAGCAGACCTTGAAAGAATAGCTTTGGAGGTGAGCCTCCCAGGACTAAGGAGGTTTGAGATTGGTTACTAGCTAACTCACCTTTGAAACTCTCCATGGGAACCACTATACTCCTAGCAAGACTGCCCTTGGGAGGACCCTGAGGGACCTTTTAGTGCATTTTCTGGTCTTGTGTCCTTCCTAAAGTGGTGATAGTTTTGGGCTGGGGAGATGGGTGGAGAGACAGGCTGTGGGTTTCTTCAGACGTGTATTTGTAGCTGTAGAGAATGCATTAAGACAGAAGACGGCATCGCTAAAGTTTGCTGGGTTGGTTAATGCTGGCAAGGGGCTTTAAAAACTAAGGCTGTCTTTCTTGGCAAGTGGCAGCTTCAGCTGTGGGTGTCAGTGCGGGAGGCTTAGATGGCCAAACTCCTCTCTCTCACCTGAGCAGAGGTGTGGCCATACTTTTTCTAACTTTGTGCTCTCCCAAAGGCTCATATTAATAGGACACAATACTTGAACTGAAAAAAAAAAAATCACTCGACACTGAAAAGCATAGTTTAGCCAAAAACTAAAGAAATTCTCTGACTCTGGTTGTCAACTTTGGCATTTGGTATCTTCTGCAGGTACCAAGGGGCTGATGACTCAGTGGGCAAAGGCTGCCACACCTGATGACCTAAGTCAATTCTGAAGGCTGCCCCGATTTCCATACATCAGCGTGGTGCCTGCATCCACCGCCAACCAGTGTTACATAAAATATTAATGATGCCAAGGCCGTAAGACCTGAGCATCAGTGGCCTCTGAGGCTTCCATGTGATTATTTCACCGCACAGTTGCAGAGGAGAAGTGCAGGCCTGGCGGGAGCAACACAGCTCCAGCCGATCGCTGGGCGACTCACTCCGGGAGACAGAGGTTGCTGGAGTTCAGCAGTCAGCAGCAATCAGGCCAGTCACCAACTCACAGAGCTGAACGACATTCAGGATGGCATTCTCCTATTGTGAATGGAAATGCTGACTGAGGCTGCAAAAGTGATGAGTGTTACAGCTTACGACGACCCATTTTGCCGAGCACGAGCCAAGGTAACCCCCTCAGTGACTTACAGGGCTGGAGTACTCCTGAGAAAGGGGCTTGGGGTAGGGGTTTCTAAAGTGTCGCCTATACGGTGGACTCCACAGAGAAACCACTCATTTCTCTCGGCTGGTGGTTTTCTAATCTGTCTGTGCACAGCAGCTACTAAGTGAGTCTCTCTACCTACTAGAAAACAGCCTACAATCTTCTCTAGCGCTGAACACTTTTGGGATCAGTAAAAGTGCTTTGAAAAATTACAAACAGCAATAAATAGCTTTAGAAACACAGCAAACGTGCCACGCTAGCTTTCCAGTAGAGCCTGAACAAAAGTCTAACTTTACTTCAGACAGAGCACCAACAACAGACCAACAAAATGGTTCCACCCATGTCTAACCTGAGGAATCAGTGGGCTGAACTGGAGTTGTTCACAGGAGCATGGGCGATTAGCTACAAACCCGAAGTGAGTCCTTCAATGCCCAGCAATTATACATACATCCCCAGGCGGCAGAGAGGCTCCGAGAGCCCTCCCGCCCTTCAGGAGAGAATGCCAGTGGGCCCAGTCATGGGAGGCTCTTGTGCACATTATCACAGCTGCTCTGTTGTGTCAGGCTGGCATGCCACAAAAAAGAGTACAAACACTGGTCACGGGGCATGTTTGTTAACTGGAGTTTTGATAATTGACCCGACCAAGATGAATGGGTATTAATGAGTGGAAACATTCCACACGGGTAGCTTTAGCCAGTCCCAGAATTGCTGGCTCTGCGTCATTGCCATTGTGTCCACTCTCTTATCTTGCTACCTCCTTTGGAGCGATTGGCAATTTTCACGGAGAGGAGCTTTTTGGTGGGGATTTCGTGGCAAAGGAAAAAGGGGCAAGGAAGCAGAGCCAGTGTTTTTGTTAGTGAGCAAAAGGACAGATCATATGAAACAACGTTTTAATTTTTATTTTACATATTTATACATAAAACTTTCAAGGAACCATGTGGATCCAACAGAATGTTAATAGCACATCTAAGAATGAACCTCAGGTAGTCAACATTCACAAAATGTTGAAAACTGATTAAAATATACGTAGTATGGAGAGCTACGACTTCACTACGGGGCAGGCATGTATTTTGACTTGTATAGCACCGTCATTTACAGTTCCTCTTCAAAACTACAGTGAAGAATGGAAGTAGTCAATGGTAAAATACTGCTCCAACTCAGTCTCTAAACAAAGAAAAATAAAGTTAAAACTACCCTCCGCGTATCCACTTTTGTTGGTGGTGTAAGTACTGTACATTTCTTGTAACAATATCTCATAAAAGGCCTGATAGTAAGTGGCACGAGTAAAAAAAAAAAAATAAAATAAAAATAAAAAATAAAATAAATTAAGAAGCGAAGGCCAGTCACGGGACAGTAAGCTCGGACGTTACCAATGACTAACACTGGCGTCTGTTTCAGAGCCACCTTTAGCGACAGCAATTTTTACGACCACGGAAGCAAAGTAAATTCTAGCTTGTCCTCTGGTGGGCGCCTCGCTTTCACTTCGCAGGCATTTTCTCCGCCATGTGCTTCTGCTGACTCTCAGCGTGTCTGCAAAAGTCAGGGATACAGTCGCTCAGCACCGAGAAGAAAGGCCCAGGCTGCTTTCCAACCGACAGCTGCAACACCCTCCACACCAACATTCAGAAAGTTTCTTGATGTATGTACCTCAGTGTAGTGCACAGAGTTTACAACAAACTCTGTAAGAACTACAATTCGGTTAGCTACAGTGAATCTTCCACACAGAACACCAGGACATTTCTTGAATTGATTTTTCTTGACATGCTCATAGACTGCTGTGTGAAAGGCATCCATAGCTCTTCAGTTCCATCAGCGGGGCTGTGGTCTGCTTTGTTAGGGGAGGGGGACCCCGAGTCAGGGAGGAGTGCCTCCTTTAGGCTCAATTGACGGTTCTAGGTTTTATAGTAGGCGATCATGATTCCTGGATTTTGTGAATCTGAGGCTGGCAGATATTAGCACTGTGAAGAAGAAAAGTGCTGTGTCTAGAGATGTCAAGAGGTGAGGAAAGGGGATACCTGCACCAGTGAATATTTAAAATTTTTTTTTTTTTTTTTTTTTTTTTTTTTTGTATGCCAGCCGTTGCACCCAGGGCTGAGTAAGGCTGAGAGGTCCTTGTAGGGAATGTCCCAGTGGACACAGCTAGGAGGGGAACAAACGGCAAATGAGGAAAGGACAGCCAGAAAAGGAGCATTAAAGGTGGGACTGAAGCTCAATGCGGAACACTCGCCTCGCACGGAGGATGCCCAGCACTTCCGAAACCAAGAAGGTAAAACAAACAAGTCAAGAGCAGCTGTTGCCATTGAGTGGTCGAAAGTGAGCCGAGGGCTTATTTAAACACACCCAGACGGGGCAATTAACTAAGGCCGACTGGAACCTGGGGCTGGCTAATTTGCTCTTAGGAAAACTTACGTCAAATACATGATGAAAAGCTTTCTGTGGATACAAAGATTTCCCATGTCAGCTGAAGTCCCCCACCCCCAGTTAATCCTAAGGGCATAGTTACGACAATAAAATGGCCAAGGAGGCTGTGATGCAAAACTTGGACCAATCCAGAAGGTGGGTGGTGGGGACAGGATGGAGGGAATGGCTAGGTTCTTAGAAATCTCCTGAACAGGCACAACCCAAAGAATTGTAAGATCTGTAGGCTGCACAAGTTAAGGGTTTTGCAGGATGATTTTAGGAAATGACAAATCTTGTGTGGGGCTAACGCTGTGGTTTCTAGCTGTCATCAGGGTTGGGGACAGCAAGGGTGCCATCTGGATGTGGGGAGTCAGTGACGCCAAGCTTCATGGCCTGGTTTCATGCAGAAGGCCTCCTCTCCATCGTGCACAGAAGGCAAACCACAAGCAGTTTCAAAAACCGGGCAAGTGACAACAGCAGCCTTGCCACATGTGGAAACCCAGGAACACACAGCAAAGCACATTTAGCAATAGGAACCCAGGGAAAGGCTACTATTGGCCTTCCTTCCCCTAACAAAGCAGACCACGGCCCCGCTGATGGAACTGAAGAGCTATGGATGCCTTTCACACAGCAGTCTATGAGCATGTCAAGCAAAATCAATTCAAGAAATGTCCTGGTGTTCTGTGTGGAAGATTCACTGTAGCTAACCGAATTGTAGTTCTTACAGCGTTTGTTGTAAACTCTGTGCACTACACTGAGGTACATACATCAAGGAACTTTCTGCAGGGGCAAGAAATGGCAATAAACAGCTTTAGACGATATTAAAAGCTATGTGTTTTGGTTTTTTTTTTTTTTTTTGAGATACACATAGGGATTTTGTTAAAATTTTAAGAGGGAAAGGCTTTCAATAAACCTTTTCATTAATCACTTTTACATTAAAGTCTTTTATAAGATGTGTATCATTGAAGCCCTGCAAAGATGTCTTTTTTTTTTTTTTTTTTAAGTAAACAATCATTACTGAGGACCTGCTATGTGTATGGCAGGCCCAGTGTTGAATGTGAGACACAACAAAGAATTCAAATGGTGTCATCTCTGCTCCCAGGGTAGAGAATTTATCGTCCTCTGGGGAGAAATGGGGGGGGGGGGGGGGGGCAACAGTCTTGTTTGGGTGTTACTGTATTAATTCAGCTGCTGGTAGATACCTTCACCGATGAGGCCTGCTTTTTTCCTTTGGCAGATGAGGGATGAAAGAATTTAAGACAAGGGTCGGGGAGATAGCGAGGACTGAAGTTTGGATTCCAGAACCCACGCACACACGCGTGGGTGTGGAGACCCGCCTGTAATTATCGGAGAGAGGGGACTCCAGAGCAACCTGGCTAGTCAGACATCAAGCAGGATTCTTGCCATCAGCCTGGGGCTTTCACATAACCGTGGCTGTTAAAACTGAACCTCAACAGTATGCAGCTTTGGTTTTATTACCAAAAAATTTGTTCTGGTGACACCGCATGATTAGAAACTCATTGTCACCTGTTCCTCACGGGCCGAGAGCACTGGCACTACTTATGTCTGTGGGCTTCTCGGGTGTTGTGGAGCACATGCTAATGCTTTATGTCACGGTGATGTGTGAGTCCTTTCTTGGGGAGTCTCAGCCTTTGCTCTCATTCTATTTCTGGACTCAAAAGCAGCCGTTGTCTCCTGGTTTAAGAATGCCATAAGCACTCTCTAGGAAAAGGCACCACCGTCCATTTGCAATCACAGAAACGTCTGAGGTATTGTATGAGCTTATGTACATCATCTGTAACGTACATGTATGAGACATCCTGTATGTGTTTGGTGGGCTTTCCGATGAGGGGGTCTATTAAGACGTGAGCTATCCTGACCAGCACTAGCCTGACTTATTACTCTAGCCTGCTAGGCAGCTTGACACTCAGCTCTCCGTTTCCCCACGGTGAGAACAACATGGTGGCACCCAGGCTGTGGAAGGACACCAGGATCCCTGCCTTCCTGAAATGGCAGTAACAGATGAGCCACATAACTGCTGTCCGTTTGTGGCACCAACCACGTGGCTACTCCTGTACTGGAAACCAGCAATAGAATGGAGTGGATGAGGGCCACCTGCCTCGTGGGGAACGGAAGTTGTTCTAGGCTAGAACTGTTGCCTTGATTTAGAGGAAAGTGTCAGGAGTCCTCCTGAATGGACAGCTCTCACCATTCTGGGCCAGGCGGTAGCAGAGTGAGTAAAGTACTTGTTCCAAAAGTGTGGGGACTGGAGTTTGGAACCAGGGTCCCTTGTTATCTTTAACTGTCAACTTAACCCAGTTTGGAGTTGTCCAGGAAGATAGCTATGATGGAGTAATTGCCAAGATCAGATTGACTGGTGAGCCCAGCAGTGGGAAGACGTCTGCATTTTTAATTGATGTGGGAGGGCCTGCCCATTGTGGGTGGCACCATTCCCTGGGCAAGCGTCCTGGCCTATCTGAAGAAGCTAGCTGAGCAGTAACTGTAGTGAGCCGGACAGTAAACAAGACAGGAAACAGTACTCCTCTGTGGTTTCTGCCTTAGAGTTCCTACCCTGACTTCCTGCAGTGATGGGCTAGAACCTGTAAGATGAAATAAACCCTTTCCTCCCCTAAGTTGCTTTGGTCATAGTAATTGCTGTAGCAACAGAAACCCAACTAGAACATCACAGAAAGCTGGACACAGCACCATGTTCTGCAGATCTAAGACTTTTGACCGCAAGTTGGGAGCTGGAGACAAGAAATTCCTGGAAGCCCAGAGAACAAGAGATCCTGTCTCAAGCAGAAAGAAAGCCGAGGGCAGACTCAGGGTTGTGCTCTGTCTAACCTCCACATGCCTGCCCCCACCTCTCCCCTCTCTCTCCTTCTCTTACACACACACACACACACACACACACACACACACACACACACAGAGAGAGAGAGAGAGAGAGAGAGAGAGAGAGAGAGAGAGAGATGAAAAAAATGCATATCCTAAAGAGGATTTTGAGCCTCTAAATGGCAAATATCAACAGCTGTTTGCTGAGTTAGGCACAGAAGTAAGGGATTAAATCTCGAGAGCTAATTGTTGCCCTTGTCTTTCAACTTCAGTCTCCCTAAGGCTTCCTTTCTCCTTAGGAAGGGGGAAACCAGACTGACCTAGTCAAGTCTTCTATGTCCACCAGCATGGCATCTTGTTCTGTGTGAAGCTCATCCCGAATGAGGAGCAGCTGGACCAACTCTTCATTCAAACCTGGGGCAGAAAAGGGAACATTAGAAACCAGACCAAGCCACAGCTAAATCTGAACATGCAACTCTGAATAGCACAGTATGTATGTTCACAGACACAAAAGTACATGTAAACAGTTAAACATCCTAAGAATCTTTTCTTCTTCCATTGTGTGTGCGTAGCTTGCATGTGAGTATATGTATAATATGTGCATGTATGCGTGCATAACTGTACACATGGAAGCCCAAAATTTATGTTAGGGGTGATCATCAATTGCTCTTCCACCTTGAAATAAACACACCTTGCAGTCACACCCACAGCCCACTCACATGGCTAGTTTTGCTGGCGAGCTCGCTCTAGGGATCTGCTCTCTCTCCCTCCTAAGGTAGGATCCCGGTGAACCATCACACCAGCCAGCATTTAAGTGGGTTCCTGGAGCTCTGAGCTGTAGTGGCCTCTTACATTAGCATCTTCTATGATCAGGTGAAACACCCATTGGCACAACATGACCTGTTTGTAAAGTTATAAAGGTGCCGAAGAGCTGGCCATTGCTGGTGCACACCTTTAAGCCCAGCACTCAGGAAGGAAGAGGCAAGGCGGATCTCTATGAGTTTGAGCCTGGTCTACAAAGCTAGTCCAGGACAGCCAAGGCTACACAGAGAAGCCATGTCTTGAAAAAAACCAAACCAAACCAAACCAAACCAAACCAAACCAAACCAAACCAAACCAAACCAAACCAAACCAAAAGGTGTTGAATATAAGGATTAAAGCACAGACTATCTCTTAACCAAAATGTTCAGAGTGGGAAATGTCTCTGCTTTCTAAGTTTTTTGAGTCAGAGTATTAATATAATCATTTAGATGATTATACAATATAAAAAGGGTTGATAAGTTAATCAACTCCCAGTCCAAACTATGAAACTCTTTGGATATTTCACAACATTTTGTATTTTAGATTTAGAATACTCAACCTGTATTTTCAATTCATTCATAGTGTAGTCGGAAAAGAAATTGCTAGCCACTAGAAAAAGAGCTTGCTGTAAAAGCAGGGCTTTAGGGCTGGAGACACAGCTTTGTGGTTAAGAGCACTTTTTGCTCTTGCAGAGGATCTGGGTTTGGTTCCCAGCACCTACATGGGAGCTTACGACCATCTGTAAATCCAGTTCTAGAGGCTCTAATGCCCTATTCCATGCTCTGCAGGGACTGCATGCATGTCCAGGCAGACAAAACACTCCTACAGACAAAATAAAGATAAATGAAATTTAAAAACCATGTGCTAAAGAAATGTCTTTAAAAGAAAAGTCAGGGCTTTGAGGAAGTGTAAAGAGCCGGTGTATGGATTATATTAATTTATTTTGCATGTATGGCTGCACAACCCTTCATCTTGAGGAGCTGCTCAGTCCCTAAGGATGCTACCTGTGACACCTAGCTCAGAGGGAGGGGCTAGAGAGGAGCGTTGCTCTGAGAAAGAATATTCTCTGGAATCTTTCTCTTGATTCTAAAACATTACCTGGGCACTGAATACTTCTCATTTTTTATTTGGATCTAGTGAAAAAAATTATCTTTTTTTTTAGCTGCTCCTGGATGGCTTTCTCAATTACCACCAACAGTGTCCACACATAGGAACCTTAGTGCACAGGAAGTTTGTTTTTGCAGACCCCTACCCCAAGACCTATATAAACTTTTAAACTTTCTATTAAGAAAAATTTCAACTTAGCATAACAGCAGAGAAATCCAGTTAATGACTCCCCACAGACCCTGCTGGCTTCAACAAATGAGCAGCTTGGACTGAATCAGATGCTGAGACTCATAGCCAAGCATCAGGCGGAGCTCGGGGAGTCGTAAGGAAGAGTGGGAGGGAAGGACAGAAGGACCAGGAAGGGGCAAAAACACTGCAAGAAGACCAACAGAGTCAACTAAACTAGACCCCTGGCAGCTTATAGAAAGGGGAGCACCAACCAAAGAGCATGCATGGACTGGACCTAGGCTCCCTACCCATATGTAACGGATGGGCATTTTGATCTGCATGTGGGTTCCCTAGTAAGTTGACTGGGTGCTGTCTATGACATGGACTCTGCTGCCTGCTTTTGATCACTTTGCCTTAGCCAGGCTGGTTTGCCTGGCCTTTATGGATGAGGGGGAGATCAGTCCTGATGTGACTTGATGTGTTGAGGTGGCGGGGAGGGGTTGGGCGTAGCTCCCCTTTTCTGAAGACAAGGAGATGTCAGATAGAGTAAAGAGGGCGGGAAGGAGGGATGGGGAGGAGAGGAGGGAGGGGAGGGCTATGATCAGGATATGAAGTAAATATATGAATTAAAAATAAATAAAAAAAAACAAAACCATAAAAAGTTAAAACAAAACAAAACAAAACAGAACAGTGATCAGCTTGAATCATTTCCTCCTGAGTCTATAGGACCATTTTCCAGCTATTACAGAAACATACCATTTTATCATTGGAACTGTAAATGCATCACTCTGCATATCTTAAAGAAAGGGCTTTTTAAAAAACTCACAAGATTCCCATACCCTTAGCAAACCTACAATAACGGTGATAACAAACTGGTCCCTTTGAATGTATTTGATGGCCATTTCTCTTGCCCCTGGGAATTCCTTTCAATTGTATAAATCCATGGGATTATACAGCCATATTCTGGGGGCTGGTGACATCACCTAGCTGACCAGGCTGCCACGGGGACTCCATCTTTTCCCGGGCCAGCCATTACCTGCTCTCTGTCCAATAGATGACCTCCAATGAGGGTGGTCCCTACCAACTCCCCACCCTCTCTGGATGCTTCGAGCTTAGACTTTGTAACTTTTCCATATTTGGAAATATACATTCACCAGCATAAAAAAAAAAAAGTAAGTCTCCTTTGATGCTCGCGATGACAGATAACTACAACAAACGTGTACATAGTAAGGTAGAAGGGAAAATTGTGCAAAGCTTGCAGCCATAGGAGCTTATTCCAGAAATACATGCAATTAAATGCATGCCCTGTGCTAGGAGCTAGCAATTTAAAAAAGGCCCGTAACCATGGTGAACCCTGAACAATTTTGAAAGCTTCTGACATTTTATAGCTTAAAGGAAAAAAAAAAAAAAAAGGAAAGGAAAGGAAACAATAACAGAGCGCTGTGATTGTCTTGATCTTGCAAACACGGAGGCAGCCCCTCCGTGTGATGGCCCCACGGAGCGATGGCCCTCAGCGTCTTCTACGTCCAGCCTCCTCCCGCGCGGCCCTCCCACTTACTTTCGATCTGCGAGTGGAGGTCATTGACGATCACCTGTAGCTGCCCAATCGTCATGTCTCTCAGGTCGGTGGGCTTCAAGCTTCTTTTCATCAAGCATTCGCTGATGTGAGGCATGTGAGGCAGCTGGGGACACAAGGGAGCGGCACAGGAGTGAGCGGGGCACCACCGACCCTGGGAGAGACCCAGCCTCACCCTCCCGCTTCTGTCCAGCCCCTGAGCCACCCAATGGGGGCCCCACAGCTAACATCCATTTCCTGCTCTGATGTCCTCTGCACACCCAAATAATACGTTGTGTGTGATCACAGGCTTTCTGGTTGGTCTCTGACACCTGAGTGACAGGGGACATAAGTAAACAGGAACAGCACGGCTAAAACGAACAACCTCAGCTGCTGCTCACCGCGCTATACCTTACCACCAGCATGCGCGGTGCTCTGAGGGCTTTTTTCCTCGGGTCTTCAACACTCCTACTCTCACCCAGGCGCTGCTATTCACACTGCACATGGGAAAACTGACACGGGAGCCCCTCCCCCCCATGTCAGACCCCTGCTGCAGGTCGGCAGCAGAGCTGACCGTGACTGCTAAGTCCGGGGCAAATATTCATCGCGCCATACTGTCATCCTCAGAAGGTAGGGACAGCAACATTGCACTTGGGATAGAACACAGGAGCACAGGAGACCTGAATCAAGGGCAAGAGTTTACTTCTGTAAAATGCTGCCCATGTGTTTCTCAGTGTGACAGTAGAAGGGAAAAGGAAACAGGCTTCGTTCTTTCTCAACTGCTTTTAGCCAACTGCCTCAGAGAAACCCAAGTTTGCATAATTCTGGGAAAGAACCCATCCTCAGCCCCAAACGCTCGCTTGCATGCCAGCCTCCGCTGCTTACAAGATCAGCGACGGGAGACTTTTTCCTGTTCTGTTTTTCCACTTCTACTTGCATTTTGGCCATTGGTTTGGCCATAGCCAGGGCCATTTTGGCTTCAGCTTGTAATTTCTTTTGCCTTGTGAGGAAGTCCATGTCATCCAGGGATTCGGATTCCTCCTCCGTAGTGTCTCTGTCAGAGTAGGAAGAACTCTGCTTGCTCTGGGAAAGAAGGAAAAAAAAAGAGCAGCTTCAAACGCCACTCCAGGTACCACTCACTCGGGGAAGGGCACTGGCACCGGGGTCCTTTCTCAGCATGGCTGGAAGCCTGGCAGCAGAGCCACTACCCACGTGATCTTACTGCAGCCTGCCCGTTGGTCCCAAGAAACCTACAAAGGGGCCTACTTAGAGTGATTCCGTTCTGAGCACAATCAGAAAGAGCAGTAGAAGTTATCACGGGGCTGTGTTTAGTGATGGCACCCAGAGCCAGGGTCTGAGACCGTTCTCTAAGATCAGGCATCCAATGGTATCTGCCCTATGCTCAGAGGCCAACACACACCTTCTGGTCATCGGTACAAAGGTGAAAGCCACCACAGAGGGGAAAACATCTGAGCAGCAAGCATCCATGGTTATTCTAGATTGAACACTTGGGAAAGGGCTGAGCCTCTAGTTCTAAGCCCGACAGGGATGAATTCTGTCACACGTGTATGTATGTGTGGGAGAGTTTCCTTATCTAGTCCTGGCCAATTCTGAACTCACTGTGGAGCGAGGGCTGACTTCAAATCTTGTGATCTTCCTGCCACAGTGCTGGGATTACACCAGTGCTGGCACACACCACCACGCCCAGCTTCCTTTTAAAACCTCTAAAAGTGTAAGTGATTTCTCTCATCGTCAACAGCGTTGATCAACATTATTAGCCTTATCATGCCGTGATTTTGACTTTGCAGTCATTGTCATATTCTCTAGAAGCATGTGATCTCCCAAGATGCCTTTTCCTCTCGTACCCCTTAGAATGGCTGCTCCTGGTTCGCAACAGAGTAAAAGCTGAACAGCCAGGAAAGGGGACAAGGCGAGGCCTCTGCTGGTGGCCGTGTGGACTTACCATGGGGGACAAGGGCGTGTCCAAGCTGGTTTCAGTCTTGCTGTCATCGGCATCACTGTCCTTGTCACTGCCACTGTCGTTGACAAAGCATATCTGGAGGTTCATCCCGCTCTGTAGTCTGGGGAGAAACAAACAAGGCACCAATCCATGTAGCTATTTGTTATCTGGCTGTAGCTAATTAACTACACTGGATTTACCAACAGAAAATAGGTTTATGAGTTCTTCATGTGAAAAAATAATTCTATGTTGGAGCGATGTTTTTGTGTGCTGTGTTAAGGTTGTCCTTGCGGATTCAAACGCTGGTTTCAGTACCAGCAGACAGCTGAGCACGGACTGAGCATCACCTGTCTCAGGATATGTAGACACTGTTCTCCACCTCCTTCAACTGGTTACCTCCTAGAGAAAAGGCAAGAGAGAGAGGCTGGACTTCTGGAGAGAACAGCGCTCAGGGAGAATGAGGCACGAAGAGTCACCAACTAGACACGGAGAAAGTTGGACTAGTGAAACTGAGGCGTTGTTAAAGGACCACGCGCTAAAACATAGGTGAATACAAAGGGGTTAACATAGGCTATAAGAGCTATTTGGAAACAACACGAAGCTAAGGCCTAAAGCTATAAAATAAATATAAGTCTCCATGTCATTATTAAGAGCTGCGGTGGGCATAGCAAGTCCGTATGCTTTTACTTCTACATTTTCTTTTGTGGTTGTTCATGTTGGGACAAGATTTTGCTATGTAGCCTAGGCTGGCAGTCCTCTGCCTCAGCCTACTCTTTCCTGCAAATGGAAATCTCATTTTCCTGCAAACGGACCTCCCTGTATTCCATTCTTTTTTTCCACATTAGTTTGTTGCTTAAAGTTAGATGTTATAGCACCCAGTGAATAACAAACACATAGTTGGGACATATGAAAAGATGCTTTGCGTTTGCAGTTCTGCCAATCCAGATGAATAGACTTCAGCCGATAACGTTGTGTGATGCTACCTAGGAGTCTGTTTTGAAAGGACAATGCAAAGAAGTTCACTATAGCCCATACCCCCAGACTAGAGCTCTCTGAAGAAAGTCTCCTTCCTTTCCAGTAAGATGGGATCACTTCAAGGAAACCTTTATTTAAAGCAGTTGCCAAAAGCCAATGGAGGAAGCTCACTTATGTCACTCAAACACCATAGGTTTGTCCACCCGGAGAAGCATAAAGAAATCCCCAGGTGTTCAAATTAATAGAACACACGTGCTTCCGCAGACCACCTCCCGCCCTGCACCATGAGAAGACACACTGCTCGGGAGCTCGTCAAGACTCTGAAACTCCAGAAAGGATGCTCTTGGCAGCGGAGTCAGGAAGGGCGACAAACATGGCCAGACCGGGGGGAGGGGGGGGGTCAGCTCTCGGTCCTAACTTGCTTTTGAAGGTGACCCACATTTCAGTACTGTTTGGTGATTCTCAGCATCTCCAATACCCCAGGCCTAGGGAGAAGTGAGGGAGACTCCTGTGCTGCAAGGGACCACCGTGAGCCAGTCTAAGCTGGCTTTGGGGTAGAGGACACCAAACCTGCTCAGGTGTTACTGCTGTCATGAGGTTCTAATCTAACATCTGATATTTGTGTTTGGTGCTATTTACCCTAAGGAGTGAGAAACTTTGCACAATTGCTCATATGACTGATCTGACTGGAAACACAGTATCCATTTAATTGCCTGACCCCCCCCCCTCCACCGCACCCCCAAGTGCCTCAGCACTGCAATTAGGATGGGTATGTACTGCCACCTATCGTTAAATTTTATAATTACACAAGCTCCAGCTGATTGCGCCTTCAAGGTAGCCTCTCTTCCTGAGTAAGTGCAGCCAGGCCACAGTCTCTGAGATGACTGGTTCCTAGTGGGTTCCAAACCCCGAGTTTGTTCAGAGCTTGGCAGGAGGCTTGACGTGTGCTCTGTATGTGGGAAGGTGGGCAAAGGGACAGAGCTGACGTGAGTTTCTAAAGGAACCTTACTCTGTTCACCCATCCACTGCCATCTGATGCTGTCAGCTGTCTGTCCATAACTAGCCCTTCATTGGTGCTGGGACATGCCTCCCTCAAACTTTCTTCACGTAGCTAGCGGTATCTAGCACGTTCAGGTTTCCCTTTGATCCAGACAAATCTAATTTAACAAATTTGTGATATCTGTAGTTTGTCTAAAAAGTAGAACCAGGCAATTTTAGCAATAAACTCAAGATCTAGGGTTTGGAAGGCGACAGCAAAGACAGATTGGGAACACTTTTCTATTCCACCCGAGTCTAGGATTATGTAGCATTTCCCAGGTGTGAGTAACATCTTACAAAGAAGCATCGGGATGCTGGGGAT
This sequence comes from Psammomys obesus, assembly GCF_907164565.1. NCBI lineage: Eukaryota > Metazoa > Chordata > Mammalia > Rodentia > Muridae > Psammomys > Psammomys obesus. Next base: position 16,427,257 of record NW_026596256.1, on the reverse strand, counting down.
CCAGACTGTGAAAATATAAAACCAGCAAGAACATCACGAAAACAAGTCAGATGCCCAAGGACACACACCTTCATTCTGAAGAAAGTAGGATTATGAATTCTGTAGCTCTGCCCCAAGCTGGTCAACCACCACAAGAAGCTTCTGACACAGTAGCCCCGTGAGAAGCTGAACAGAGCTTGGGCGGGTTGGGGGGGGGGGAGTGGGCTTGTAATTCCTTACAGTGGTAATCGCCAAGAATGTGACTCACAGGGATGCTGTGACATCATAGGCTTTCAGTAAAGACATCTGCAGTGGGCTCCCATTTCAAGAGGGATTTTTCTGCCTTTAGCCTTTAATCGCATTTTAGGAGGAAGGCAGCTCTGGGTGAAACTCAACCGCATTCCCCAAGCAGAGGCCTGGCTGTGGGGTAACGGGGCACCAGGTCTTCTAAAGGCCCCTGTGCCACAGAGCCAAAGAACAGATAATCCCTATTCTTGCCTCCCAGCCTGGCAATGAGATGCGCAGCTGTCTGCTAGGCTTATTTCTGAAAACTGCACTTCCCTGAGTCTCCGCCCCCACCATTAAGTCCTGCAAAGTTCAGTCTGGGCCTCATCTTCCTCTGTCTCTCCAGCACAGTGCCATGAGAAAACAACAAGATTTTGTTTATGAAAGCTATCATTTCAAAGTATCTCATTCAGGGTCATTTAATATAAAAAAAATTATTTATGTGTGTTTGCGTCTGTGTGAGTATATTTACATACGTGAGTTTGAGTGCCTGTGGAAGCCAGAAGAGGGTATCAGACCCCTTGGAGACGGGTCCTCTGGAAACAGGTGCTGGGATCTGAAGTCTGGCCCAAGCCATCTCTCTAAGGCCTTAGCTTATGTTTTGAGTGGTATTTAGCAGAACAATGCATTAAAAAGCCACTGGTAGTCTGCCTGGCTGGTTGATTTTACTTCTGGAAGGTCTAGGCAGTGATTACCCCAGGAACCTCTTGCTGCCAGAGCTACAGACATGGAGCATCCCATCTGGGTCTGGATAGAGAGCTGCTGTTGGAGAAGGCTCGGACCCTGAAGATGTATATCTACCGGACAGACACAACAGCATGACCAGAAGTGGCTCCCGTGTGATGGTCTTGATTGCTGAGGTGGGAGGGCACTGGGTGGAGAGATTCAGAGGCTGTGTTGTACAGGGAGAAGACCATCTCTTGGAAGAGGGCTGTGCTGACTTCAACTGCAGTTACGAGGAACGCTGTCACAATGTGCATGGGGCTGGGAGGATGGCAGACACAGAAAGCTCTTTGCTACCAAAGGAGATCTCAAAACACAGCCAGTGGCAATACAACTCGGTAAAACAACAAAACCAAAACCCCAAACCAGCTCTTCATCAGGCAGTGATATACACTCTACCCACAATCCTAGCACACAGGAAGCAGGGGCAGGAAGGTTGAGACTTGAGGTCGCCCTGGTCTGCATGAGGAGTTCTTGTCTCTAAAAGCCAAGGGACCGGCATACAGCTCAGTGATTACCTCAACGATTACAACAGCGGCCTAGGACAAGCAAGGCCCTGGATCTGATTGCTAGTACTGATGGGGGAAATCCGTATCTTTCAAAAATATGAAGATAACACTTATGTTCTCTAGACAGAAGCAACTTCTTGGTTTAAGTTTTCTGGTGACTTCCAGGAGGGCGGGAAAGATCGTAAAGTAGGTTCTTGTCCTTGGGCTCAGGTTGGGGTGGTTAAAGTCTGGTCTGAGAGCAGCTCTAAAGCCCAGAGTTCCTCCATGCTTTCTGGTTCTAGAAATTAGGATCTGGCTTAGGTATCAATGCATGATTATTTTTTAAAATTAATTTACTTATCCATTTTACATCCCAATCGTAGCCCCCTCCCTCTTCTCTTGATCCTATCCTCCTTCCCTCTTCCCTGATCCCTCCTTCCCTACTCCTCAGAAAAGGGGAGCTCACCCTACTACTAACCTACCCCACTCATCAAGTCCCATCAGGACTGAGCACATCCTCTTCACCTGAGGCCTGGCAAGGCAGCCGTGACACGGGAATATATATATACGTGTGTGTGTATGTGCGTGCGCCTGTGTGTGTGTGCGCCTGCTGTATGAGTGCACGTGTGGAGCTCAGAGGAGGTTTTCGTCTACCTCCATGCAGTTTATTCTTTTGGGACAGTGTCCTTCACTGAACCTGCAGTTCAGTTAGGCTGGCTGGCCAGTGAACTCCAGGATCTGTCTCCGGGCCTCCAATCCTGGGGTTATATGCCGTTGTCATGCCCGGCTTTTGTGAGGGTGCTGGGGATCTGAACTTGGGTCCTTGTGCTTGCACACAAGCATCCTCACTCACCAATCCATCTCCCCTATTTTAAAATTCCACAGTCTTACAAATAAAGCTGCTACGAACACAGTTAAGCAAAAGATGCCCCTCAATGGAGGAATAGATACAGAAATTGTACAAGGAAATCGTGAGATTTGCAGGTAAATGGATGGAGCTATAAAAGATCATCCTGACTGAGGTAACTCAGAAACAGAAAGACATTCATGGTATATACTCACTTATAAGCAGATATTAGCTGTATAATATAGGACAGCCATCAACAGACCTAAACACTAAGGAGGACCCTAGGGAGGATGCTTAAATCTCATTCAGAATGGCAAACAGGATAGATACTAGAAGCGGTGGAAGAGAGGAAGCAGGATGGGAGCTTACTATATATAGAGGGTCCTCTGAAAGGATTCACCCAACAGGGGATTGAAGCAGATGCTGAAACTCAGGACCAAACTTTAAGAGTTCAGGGAGTCTTACGGAGGAAGAAAGGGGTGGGAATAGAGTGACATGGAGGGGACAGGAGCCCCACAAGGAGATCTAAGCCTAGGGGGTCCTGCAGAGACTGATGCACCAACCAAGGACCATGCATGGAGAGGACCTAGAGCCCCTGATAAGATGTGGCCGACTGGCAGCTCAATCTTCATGTGGATGTCTGAGTGAGGGGAACAGAGGCTGCCTCTACCATGAACTCGGTTGCCTGCTCTTTGATCACTCGCCCCTGGTGATGCGGCCTTACTAGGTCAAAGAGGAAGAGGGTTCAGGCAGTCCTGATGAGACTTGATAAGCTATGGGCAGATGGCAGAGGAGCAGTCTAGGGGAGGAGGTTAGGGTTCAGGAAGAAGGAGGGAGGGTGGGACTAGGCGTAAATAGTTGAGGGAGGGGGCTTCAATCACGATATAAAATTGTGAAAAAAAATTAAAATAAAAAAATTCTACAATCTTCTCTCATACCTTGACTCCACCATCAATCCCTGAATAGGCTCTCGTGCTGGTAGATGTGTGTCTTCATCTCAGAGATCAGAACCAAAGCCCCAGGAACACAAGAGCTCTGACGAGAGCAGTGGATGCACCCCAGTGGCCTCTAGCTGGCTGCAGACGTTTGAGCAAGGCCATCAACGCTCAAGTCAGATCAGCAGAACTGCCCAGCTGAGGCGGGCTCCGGAGAAGGACCCTTACCACTGAAGGCAGTGGATATCACAGAGCGTCATCCCTGTGCCAACGGGTAATGGTCTGAGGTTGCAGAGCAGGCGATCACACGCTGGACTTCCGATTTTTGAATCCAGCGAAATGTCCTCCCATCACACCTTAATCAAGGCTTTTAGTTTACTAGAAGCTACCTCTGTTTGGCAGCATAATTTTACAGGGCTCACGCCTCCCGTCGTTGCTAGTAATTTCAAGGCGACTGTACAGCCTCCCTCAGGAAACAGAGCAAGAGGGAACTTCCATATGCCTATGGGTTTCCGGCTTGTACTGCTCATTAACCGTCTACAGCCAGTGTGGATTGCAAGCCACGGCCTGCAGTGCCATTCATAACTCAACAGCTCCGACTGGTTTGTGGCCAAGCTGTTGGAATACATTATTTCCATTTATTTGAGTGGATCTTTGATGCATTATTTAAAGGTTTTATACATAATGAATACTCACCCATATTTTTCATGGCATTTTTTTTTCTGTTTCATATTGATTTCAAAGGGGACAGAGCATAAAATATGGATTATAACTACCCAAGGGTATGTATAAATGCATTTCATTTCTCTGGGACTATGTCATGATACATGTGAGAACAACTAAGTTTTGGGTGAGTGCTAGCTGCATGCTGTGTGGGAAGGTTTACCACGTCAAGAGGACGTGCTACTGCTTGGTAAAGAATTGTAAGATACTTGTCCATCCCACAAACTCTGCCTCATTCTTTTCCCCATCTTCTGTGCCTTGTAGATATTTACCTTGGAAACTACACTAATGCCTACCGCTGTTTAAAAAAAAAAATGACAAAGGAACGAGATTTCTACTTTTTCCACATTTATTATGAAAACCCAAGGCTACAGCTTATTTTATTCTAGTGGGATTGTGTAAACTTCCTCTTGCTTAGGGGTACAGTCAAGAAACAGGAAAACACTCTATTGGACTTTAAAAAATCATTTTGTCTATGTAGCAGCTGCTGATGTTGCTGGTTCAACAGATGGCATCACCACATAGAAGCACCGTAAATGATTTTCCTACGCATGTATGCAGAGAAAAGGATTGCTTGATTGTTCATTCGTTCATTCATTCATTCATTCATTCATTCATTCATTCATTCATTCATGGATCAGGCAACATACTTTCTAATTTGCTACAGCACCACTACACTCTGTTGGTTTTAATTTGGATTATCTCACTCATTCCACACAGACATTTTATTGGTTCTTGACTTCTATAAGTGGAGGAGGCCTGGCAGTTGAGAGAGCACTAAACCCAGGTTTTCTAACAGGTAGCCAGTGCCCGAGTCATCAGTCAGAAATGTGGAGACACACACATTGGAAGGGAACTCAGAGCACTTGGTGGACAGTCCCCCACTCCATAGATGCAAAAGTACACACTTTTGCTACCTGGACATTAATAAAGTAAGGTGCTATCCAGGAATGCTAAAGCAGGGCACTTCAGATTAAAGGAAGTAATCCTTTAATCTGGCAGATGGATGAACCCAGGAGAAAGCCGGGAGGGCCCTCCTCCAGAAATTGTGTGTCTAGAGAAGCTAATGGGTATTTCTAACTAGGTGCCAGCTAATGGGTGCCAGCTGATGGGGGAACATGTCACTTTATGTCTTGTCCTGACCTGGCATCTTAAAAGACAGGGAAATGACTCTAAAGGCGGTGAATGTGTGAACCACTACCACTGGGGTTTCTTCTCTGCACCCCCCCACACCCCCCATTCTGCTCCCACCTTTAAGGCTAGTTCTCAGTTCTCCTTTCTGTACACGTTTGCAGCACCGCTGACAGGCTTCCAAGGCCTCAGAGTCTCCTCAGTGGCTAAGCAGCTGGCAGAATCAGGGCCTCCATCCACCAGCCCATTCCCTAACCGAGGCCCAGGAGAGCTATAAATACTTGCATTCCTCAGACAGCTGTTGGTTCTCATTCCGAATCAGTGTCAATTTCCTTCACTAATGACCACTTCCCCGTAATTGAATTTGGAATTACAGGATTCTAATGTCGGGAAAATGTATTTCCAAGAGGAACACTCTCCAGTATGAATGGAAGGCCCAAACAAGCCCTCTTAGGTGGTAATAGGCACAAAATAGCTGTCCCTCCTAGATGTCAAATGTGGTCTACTTTCATCTTAATTGAGTTCTGATAATTTCCAAATGTCCTATTTATGAAATACAAAGTTGCCACTTGTGAGCAGCTATTATATGCCAGGCCCTTTACCTACCTTCCTTAGGAAGTGCGGCGTGGGGACCTTGCTTTACACATGAAAGGTAAAGCCCCAGACAGGTAAACTGCACGAGGCCCCAGGGGCATGTGTCCTTCCTGCTATAGGACACTTTAAGAGGGGTGGAATGAATTCATAAATGAGAAAGAGAGAGAAGATGAAAAAAAGAAATAAAATAAAACCAAAATGAGACAAAAAGCTGGAAATGGAAATGCTTAAGAATAAACGATGAAATATGATGAGTTACTCAGCTAGCAAATGCACTCACTCATGCATGTACTCATGCATGTACACACACACACACACACACACACACACACACACACACTGGAATAGCTGTGAAAATAGCTGTAAAGTCCTGATATAGCCTTAAGTGAGAAAAAAAATGGCCATAAACAGTAGCTACAATGTGATTTCAGTTTTAGACACAAAAATGCATACAGAAGAGCCAGTAGCTGGGCGGGAGAGACACACCTTCTGCTCTGTCTGATGAACAAGGTTCGGTCCCCAGGACTCACGATAATGGAAGGCATCGACTCTTACAAGTTGCCCCTCTGTGGCCACGGCTCACATGTGCTCCCCAACCCACAAAAAGAGAGAAAACGTAGGCCGTATTTCAAACATATAGGTAAGATGGGAAAAAATAGACCTAAAGACTTTTTTGACGGAAGACATTAAGTTGACTTTAGACTTGTCTCTCTTGAACGCCTCTGAGCTGTCATGTGTGGGCGCATAGTAAGGATTAAAAAAGGGAAAGGAGAGAAAGTGAGAGTTGGCGGCCGAGCTTGTGTGCTGGAGGAAAGGTGAGTGGGGCTCAGCGTCTGACAGCGGCAGTCTGACTCAGACCACACTGAAGCACGCCGTGTGTGAGTCACGCTTGAGTCGGTCCAGGCTCGGGTTTGGCAGGCTGCTGTGGACAGTGGAGATGATCCGTGGGCAGCTAGGAACCCGCTTCCTTGTAAGGGAACAGTTCCGTGGACAGGCTCTTACGGTCGCCCCCGGGCAACCCTCCCAGCCTCAACCCCATTCCTCTCCTTGAGCCGGCCATAAACCACAGACCCTAATAACTGGCAGAAATGTAAACTGTTGCATTTTTTCAAAGCCAGCCATTCTGCTTAGTCTGCGCAGGCCCTGAACTGAAAGTTCTCTCTCCTGTTGATAGCTGCTAAAGCCATGCAGGGTAGAAACGTAAGCCTTCCTTTGTCAGGTGTCCAAGTGCCTCCTGTGAAAATATGGCGGACAAGGGCCAGCGACTGTGTGATTTTTGAGAATAACTGGGTTGGTCAGGTTTGTGTGTTTGTCTTTTGGTATTGGTGATGGGGTGATGGAACCCAGAGCCTCTCACACACACCAAGATCAAGCTCCACTGAGCTCTGAAGTTCTAGATGAATACTTTAATTCAGATTATTTTATACTTTTCAACATGGAAACACAGCTCTCACCTCTTTCATGGTCATACTGAGAAAAGCTTAGAGGTTGCTACTTGGCCTTGGTTCCATAGTAAGCTTTGCCTTAAAAACAGCCCTTTCAAGGTTACCCTCTGGGGCTGAGGAGATGGCTCAGTGGTTAAGAGCACTTGCTGCTCTTGCAGAAGACTTGGGTTCTGTTCCCAGCACCCAGCCAGCAAGGGTGCCACTGTGGGGACAAGAAAGACATAGAAAGGTGCCATGGGTGGTGTAGGAGAGTTCAACTCTGACAGGACAAGTTCCAGGAAACCTTCACTAATGTGTTTCTTACTCTTTTTTTTTTTTTGGAGGGGGGTCTCATGTACAAGAGACACACATGATAAAGTGTCTGTCCACGAGGACAGCTGCACACATGAATTCACAGCACTGTTGTTGCTTTCACACGTGATCGTGATTGTGTGTGACCGAGCCAGCCGCATTCCAGCATGGAAGGGAAGGAGGTACACGAGTCCCTACCCTTGACTGAGAAGCCGCTGGGGGAGGGAAAGTCGGGTTTTGTTATGGGTGTGGCCCCCGGCAGGTGGCTCATAGGCCAATTGATGTCCCCACCCCAGCATGTGGGCAACATACGTGGGACGACGTGGAATAGTAAACAACAACAAAACACAAAGCTGGGAGGGGCTGAGAGGTGGCGGGCAGTTCTGAAAGGAGTTAGGGGGAGAAGTGGGGATGAATGCGTTCAAAATAACTCGTGTGAATTTCTCAAAGAACTGATAAAACAGCATATAAAAAAGTACATGTCCAAAGAAGTCTAAAATGCATCTCTCAACAACTAACATCAAATTTTACAGTGCCGAGGGGGCATTTAATAGGCAGTAGTGTGCTCACGTGAGTGCACGCACACACACACACACACACACACACACACACACACACACACCCTTCATGTGCTATAATGAGCACTACGCAGAAGCAATAAAACTATAACAGAAATAACGATAGCAAACAGACCAGGCCCTTTTCTGGGTACTCTCTTGCTGTCTTCACAGGAACCTTTCGAAGAAGGCACAGTTATCGCCCCCATTTTACAGATCAGGAGACTGAGGCACAAGTGACGTCATCAGCAAGCACTACTAAGTGGCAGTCAGGGCTCCAAGTCAGGTCCTCAGCTCTGAAGAGCCTGCTCCTACCTGCCATGCTCTCCTTACTTCTAGTGAGTCACCCAGACCGCGCTCTGGAGCACGTGTTGGTGCAGAGGCACTCACGTGAACGGAGTGAGGGGATGCAGCTCGGCTGAGCTACCCGGTTGAGCACTTGACAAGTATCAAGGTTCTGAGCTCAGTGACCAGCACCGAGAGAGAAGAAGTGATGCTCTTACACCCCAGACAACCAGCTCACTGCTGTCAGCGGTCATATCTTCCAGGCCCAGCTCACGTGCGTGACCACTGTCTAAAGGGGGTGCAAACTGCACTGCTGGTATCATGAGAACATGTCAAAGATGATGCAAATGAAAGCTAAATCCCTGAAGCTCTTTTAATTAACCATTCAGCTGTCCACCAAAGCCATTTTTGATATAACATGTACCCTGTGACCACCCCCGCCTATTTTTTCAATAGCTCAGACAACTGAATTCTCATTGTTGATAAAAAAAATTCATAAGACAGGGTACAGCTGGTTATGCCTTTAGCAAGATGTCAAATTCAGCCTGCACAAAATTAATTGACCTAATTAAACTGGGGTCACTGGCATTAATGTAAAGCAAGCGTATTTATTAGACAAGGAAAATTTCACAAATACCAATTTACTTTTCTTTCAGTTTTGTGAAAGAGAAGAATTGCTTACTTAATTAAATTTGCTTTGCTGTTTTAATCTTATTACTTCTCAAAAGATCCACTTTAAATCCCGCCTCGCTTTTGAAATTGGGTAATATTTTAGAATACTAGAGGTCTTCTTGAAACAGTCAAAACAGATAGGCTTTCTTCGGAGTGCCAGGTGACTACAGAAAATTAATGCACAGCCATGATCTGCCGTGATGCTGGCACTACCAACTTGAAGAGTTTCTAAAACCAATGAATGGCATATGTGAGGTTAATGTGACGTTTCAAAGGTGCACCGTGCCCTACAAATAAGTCACTTTGGTATGTACATCTTACTTCAAGGAAGATGCTGCAGAGCGAATCTCGCTGCACTGAGGCAGGTCTTCCTCTCTCTCATGCTGGGCTGATACAGCCGCTCCTTTCACTTCCAGGAAATTATGCAAAAATTATTACTGTTAAGAGTCAAGACAGTGATTCATTTTCCTGGCAAATGATGCTGGCTTGTTTGACACACACACACACACACACACACACACACACACACACACACACACACCTCATATTGAAAGCTCTGTGAATATCATTTCTTTAAAGCCTCCTTGGTTCACTGTTAATGGGTCTAGCTAAGCTGGCCCTGCTTCCTGCCCTCCACCCAAACACAGAGGAGGTAGCAGTTGCTTGCTATTGGCCTTGCTTCAGCCACTCACTCAAACATAGAAGGCCAAGAAAGAAACGAATTTTGATTCGGGGATATTGGGATGGTTAAGATAAGCAAACAATAATCATTCTTCAAACCAGCTGTTGAAAAACACTCTGGGGAGTTTGTTTTTATCGTACAGCCTGGAGTGGAAAACACAGCTCATCTAGGCTAGTCAATGGCGCCACATACATGATAAAGATGCTTCTCTACTTACATAGGTCAAAGAAAATCCATCTCGGAGTTAAGGTAAGAAGAAAAGGAAAACCAGGTTAATCTGAGGCTACTGTGAAGAAAGGAAGGGGATGTTTTCTTCTGGGTGCGAGGTTGGGGTGGAACGCTCACAAATTAAAGATTTCCTAGCTGCCTATGGGTACTGACTATTCCAAAAGCTAGGCCTGTTCCTATCCCCTCAGTGCTAAGCTATGTCATCTCAAAACGTGGAAACAATAACCTATCATTACCGTGGCCAATGAAAAGTTTGCAGGGAAGCATTATGCTAGTAGCAAAAGGAAAGCTGGGAGCAGCTACATGCTTGTATACTCAGCACGCGGGGGACTGCGGCAGGTGGACCGAAGGGTGAAGACCAGCCTTCGATAGAGAGCAAGATCTGCTCCCCACCAAAAATACTACCCAACCTGGTATTTCTTGGAAACCTCATTTCAAAAAAATTGGTAATCCATTTTTCTTATTTCCTACTAAGCAGTTAAGACCTTCTTCAAAATGATAAAAGAACGACAAAGATCACAGGGTCTCAGACTAAGAAGGCGATTATGTCTGGATTAGCAAATTTTGAAGGGGAATGTGGCACTCCGTGCACTCCGGTGCCAGTCATGTCTAATGAGCTGTGTTATGCAGCAATAGCCAACGTTCTCTGGCTATAGTATTAGGCATAAAATGTCTTTATGGGATTATTGTAAGCCTAGCTTACATTTAACAGCTTACCACTTTTCTAAAAAACTGCTTTAAGAAATATCAGCACCTAGAAAAACCCAGCAGGGCTGAAACCTACTGGACCACCTCATACCTGAACACATTTGGACTCTCACCCTCCTTCAGATCTCTTAGGGAATATAACTATTTTTTTTTCAGATAAATTCACATCCTTTAGAAAACATAAACAGGAGACAGATTAGGTTTCCAAAGATCCTTTTCACTTCAGCAGGCCCTGCCTTAAAAACCAAGCCCTCAACCTCAGGATCCAATATTTGGCTGGGTGTTTTTGGACAGGGTCTCTCTTGGTGACGCCAGCTTGCCTGGTGCTTGGCACACTGGCCTCCAACTCACTGTAACCCTTCTGCAGCAGTCTTCTTGGTGCTGGAGCCTGCATTATCAAGCCTGGCTCTGCCAATTAATCTTGAACCCCGCACTCCATTTCATATTGAGCACTACCACCTTCAGTGTAGTGGATTCACACTAGGTCTCTCCGGTTCTGGTTGTTTAACTAGCCCAACACACCTGTTCATGCACATTCTGGAGTGCCGGACTGCTGAGCTGACATCCTGAAATACCTCTGTAAGATGCAAGGCATTTGCAACCCAGTGAAGTGCTTTTGGAACAACTGGTCCTGGTTGGGTGGGAGGGAGATGCAGAAGGGAGAGAGTAACCAGCATACATTCTAACCAAGCCCAAAGAAAAACTACATCCCAATAGCCTTAATGACCACAGGTTATGGGATAGGGATACATAAAAGCAGCTTTCCTGGAGTTCCCTCCTCCCCCACCGACATTATGGCTGATGAGGATGATGATGGTCAATCATAACAGACTTTCTATTTACAGGATAAAGTGATGTTTCTTGGGAACACTGAGGATCCTCATTAAACATAATCTTGAGGGAAACTAGAAAAGTCATCATGGTCTCACAGATGATGGGCTCTTCTCAGAACAGAGATGAGCCCATCTGAAAGAACAGGCTATAAATAACCTCTCCAAGGCAAGCCAACAAGCACAGCTTGTTATGTGCTACCGTGAAGCAGATTCGTGTTTGCATAGCTGTCTCCAGGGGGAAGAGGAGTCAGTGCTTTTCCAATTTGGCTCTGCTGGAAGTCTCAAGTGGTTCTGGGAATTCTCGGGGGACGGGATGGAGGGAGGCGGAAGGATACAGAAGGCGGAAGAGGAAGGAAAGGAGGGAGCATTTTTGAACACTCCAATTTCTGACTATCAGTGCTCCTCAATTGGAGAAGGGTCCATTTTGTTTTTGCATATGGGGTTTCTTCATGGAATTTTACCTGAGAAGATATTTCTGCTGAAGTTGGGTATGGTGGTGTACTTTTTTTATTCCCAGCACTTGAGAATCAGAGACAGGCTGCTCTTGGTGAGTTTGAGGCCAGCCTGGTCTACATATTGAGTTCCAGGCCAGCCAGAGCTACATAGTGAGGCCTTGTCTCAAAAACAAAAACAGAAAACCAAACCAAAACAAGTATTGCAAACCTCCATGAGACTTACGCATAGTATAGTGAATATCACTATCTATCTGCTCTTAGGAAACTCTACTAAACTAACATCTGTCAATGAAAGAAAGATGGAAAGAACAGGGGAAAAACAGCATATAAGAGTATGAAAAACTCTGGAGGATAATGTGAAATGTACAGAGAGATTTAATGTGTGTGTGTGTGTGTGTGTGTGTGTATAGTCTTGATAAGGGTAACAGGGATAAACAGAAACCCAAATCAAGATCAAGGTAAGTATGAAAACAACAGGAACATGGATGTTTCTTTTTAATAAAGTGGCCAGGAAAGGTCTCCCTGAGGAGATGATACATCAAATAAATAAATAAATAAATAAATAAATAAATAAATAAATAAATAAATAAGCCAATTAAACTAAAACCTAAAAGTTTCAATTCTTACACTTCTGAAAGTGTAAAGAAAATGGTGAAATACCTAGAAAAATACATCTCATCAGAATTGACTCATGAAAGAAGTAAAAAGGTGCAATGAGATACCTCTTAAGGAATAGAAGTAGTTTTGAAACAGACACTTAGCTAGCAGACCAATGCTCGTGACTTTGCAGAAGCAAACCTTTACAACTTTATGTTGACATTTTTGGGGGATAATATGAAAGTTAAGTGCCCGCTCATTTTTAAACCTGCATAATTCTAAAACCAGAAAAAATATTATAAGAATATGAAAGACCCATGTCAATCATGACTATAATGTAACAGTCTTAAGCAAGATAGTAAAAATAAAATGGCTGAGCATGGTACATGCCTGTAATCCCAGCACTCTAGGAGGCAGAGGCAGGTGGGTCTCTGTGGGTTCAAGGCCAGCCTGGTCTACAAAGTGAGTTCAGAACAGCCAAGGTGACACAGAGAAACCCTGTCTTTACTCCCCTAAATAAGTAAATAAGTAAGTAAGTAAGTAAATAAATAAATAAATAAAATTTAAAAATAGATAAAGAGAGAAAGAAAGATAGAAAAAAGGAAAAATATGAAAAAAGATAATTTACTCCAATCTGCTTAGGTTTATATTGGATAGGCAAGGATAATTCAACATTTTGAAAATCTATAATGTATGGCACTGATTCATTAACAGATCAGGATAAAGTGACAAAGCTATTTCAGCAATGAAGAAAATTCATGTGGTAGAATTAAAGGTCTACATGTGATTAAAGTTCTTTGTAAATTATTAATAGAAGGAAACACTACTAATTCTATAAAGAGAATGATTAGATAAAACATATAATTAACATCACCCTAAACAGGGAAATTGTAGAACTAGTCTTGTTCAATACCAGGAATGAGCTAAGGATTCTAACCACTGTGATTTCATTCACTGTTTTCAGATACCTATCAAGTACAAAAGAAACAGAGACAGAAACCAGAGGCAAGGTGTTGGAAAGAAATAAATCAAGCCACTGTACTTTGCAGAAGATAGTATTGTTTAAAAATCCCCAAGCCTTTGGTAGCCCACAGATAACTATGAGAAATTACAGGTGATGTCAGCCATAGTAAAGCGGGTATAGGACCCACTGGTGATAGAACACAACGGTAGCACACTGCCTAGCACGCACAAGGGCTGAGTTTGAACCCCTGTACGGGAAGGGGCTAAAGACAGGTAAGCTAGCTTAAGAGGTTAGTTGCATTTCTCTTCAGCAGCTACTAACAAGACTTTATTAAAGAGAATTTTGGGTGTCAGAAGAGGAAGTATGTACAAATAAGTATATCAACGCATCAGAGCATCTCTAAATGGAAATCCTGAGTTTCAAAAAGACGTAATAAATGGAAAGACAGACCATGTTCATAGATAAGAAGATTTTTGTATTATAAAAACGTAATTTTTTCTAAATTGATGTATACATAGATTCAATGATGAGCTTTAGAAAATCTTTGAAAGCATTTTCCTGAACTTGATTAGATGATTTAAATTTACGTGGAGGAAAAAAAAAAAACACAACACAACAAAACAAGATGTCTTCTCTCATTTTATTAAGTGTTATTTTTTTTTTCTTGGTTGTAAAAGATTAAGGAGACTTGACTATCCAAGCATTGTGATGTATTTTGAAGCTATAGTAACAAAAAATATAGTTCTGGAGCAACAGTAGAAAGAATGGAATAAACAGGTAAAATAAACAGTGTGAAATAAATAGTCCCATGACTGTAGCACATGAGCATGAGTGACCTCCGAGATACGTGACTAAAGGATGGGTTAATCGTCAAACAAAAGAATTGTTGCTATAAGGGCAAGAAAAAAAAGCAGTTTTCTCTCCATAACTTAAAAAGAAATCAACCCAGTGATTACAGACTTCTAAAATTCGAACACTTTCAACTCTTGGTAAGAAGACCTGCAAACATCTGTGGCACCATAAGATAGAGAACGTTTTCCTTTGGTTTTTGAGACAGGATTTCATATAGCCTATGTTGGCCGTAAACTTGCCACCTAACCAAAGTGAGTCTTGAGCTTTTGATTCTTCTGCCCACACCTCCTGTGTGCTGGGATTACAGGCAAGTGTCACCATGCCCAGTTAAGAAAGAATTCTTATGCAGAATTACAGGCAACAGTGACTAGAAAAAAAAAATTGAATTATCTATATTAAAATCAAGACTTAAGGTCACAAAGACATAGGAAAGTAAAAAACAAGTTAGAAGCTGGGAAAAGGTATTTGCAATGTGTATTTAGGATTCATAATATGAAATAATATTATGATTAAAAACCTTGATTAGAAAAAGGACACACATTAAAAGAAGAGGAGGAAGAAGAAGAGAAAGAGGAAGAAGAAAAACAGAAATTTGAAATAATACAGACATTTCACAGAAGCAATGCAACTAGTTAATAAACACAGCAATATGCTGCCATATTCCTATTCAATTAACAAACAGCTTTTGAAAGGCAATTTAAATGCTGAAAGGTCTCAGCGCCACAGGATCTCTGATCTACAGTGCTGGTAGGAGAGTCTCCTGTGGCTGCTGTGTTGGTAAATGATTGGCATTATCTTGTTAGTGTGAACATTCACATATTTTCCTCACAGGTCCGTCCTCATGTGCACACCCAGAAAAATTCTCCCACCTATGCAGAAGGCACAGACAAGAGGGTTTATGAGCAGCAATGTGACAATACCAAGTATTCTAAAGCATCCCAACGACCATCATGACAAAAGTGGCTCTATAAACTACTGTAGTCACTCAGTAGAGTATACAGTGGAATTCATGCATGCATGGGCAGAGAGTACAAAGAGCCAGTTCCTATCCCTGTTACAACAGCGATGTGCCTCAAGTAACTGAATCATGCTACACGGGTATACTGGCTGGTTCTGTGTCAGTTGACACAAGCTATAGTCATCAGAGAGGAAGGAGCCTCAGTTAGTGATCAATGGGGGAGGTCCCAGCCCACTGTGGGTGGTGCCATCTCTGGGCTGGTGGTCTAGGGTTCTGAAAGCAGGTTGGGCAAGCCATGGGAAGCAAGCTAGCAAGTAGCACCCCTCGAAGGCCTCCGCATGAGCTCCTGCCTCCAGGTTCCTGCCCTGTTTGAGTTCCTGCCCTGACTTCCTTTGATGATGAACAGTGCTGTGGAAGTGTAAGCTGAATAAACCCTTTCCTCTCCATCTTGCTTTTTGGTCGTGGTGTTCTGTTACAGCAATAGAAATCCTAACTAACACAATGGGTCAGGTGGAATGTCTGATCTTATTAACACACACGTTAGATAGTTAACTGATCCTAAGAAAGGAAGGGTAGGTAGCAGGTTTGTGGGCGGAGTGTGATGAAGATAAATCTCCCCCCCCCCCTTCTAGAGTTAAAACAGTAGGTGGTTATTTGAAATAAAACCTGGGAACAGAAGCATGCTATTTAGAGATGAGTCGGTAAACACCTGAGGCAGCAGCCGAAGAGCTACACCATACCGCTCCTAGAGAGGAGAACAAGATGGGGGAGTGTGCATGAACACACCTTTCAATAAACGGTTCTGTACATTAAAGACAGCAGGATATGGGGAATGATGAATATGATTACTGCCACCTTCATGGAGACATGTAAACACTTCATTAATATGTAAATACACACTTGTTTAATATGTAAACACACTTCTGATTAATATGTAAATACATCATACCAAAATGCCTGACATATCACAAATATACTAAACATATCTGATAAGAATATGTAGGTCTGAGTTTACAAACAAGGCCTCCCCACTTGTACCAGATGGAAGCACACTGCTGAGCAGAAGACGGGTCTCCTACACAAGACATTCTGGCCCCTCGGGGCCATAGCAGAGGGCAATAGCAAAATCTGAAAGGCCATTACACAATGGTCCAATCTCCTTATTTCCCACTCAGAAACATAAGGATGAGTAAAACTAAATGAACTGTTATTCTCATGATGCAACGTACATTAAGAAAAAGCCCCAGGTCTCCAGACCAGAATGCTTTGTGGCACAGCCACTGGGAGGTGAAAGGTCAGTGAGCAGACTAACTTTCTAGCTCCTCAGGGGCATACTGCGGGAGGAGACTGGCACCCTGCTAAGGAAGCGATGCCTTAACATTCCATAGTGCTTGTCTCATAGTGCACCCACTCACCAGACTCTTGAAAAATATGCACCCACGGGAGCGTATCTGTCCTCCCATCTGCGCTCGCTTACATGACTCTCTAAGGACCAGACAAGGCTGTTTAAGATCAAACAGGGCAGGATGAGGTGGATGTCGGGTTCCCTCATTCTGGGCCTCACAGGCGGCAGGGATTCGGTATGATTCGGTATGATTCGGCATGATCATACCGGTATGATTCGGTATGATTTCTCTGTCAAAGGACAGAGAAATAGACACGGTGAAGGATGAAACGGGATCAAGGGCTGTGTGTGGATGGGTCTTCTGTTACCCTCTTCTTCATGAAAACAGTGTTGAACACGCTTTCATTGGTCACTCGCAATGTGAAAGTTTGAAAATTATCTGTACTTCCATTTATCAAAGTAGTTCACGGAATGGTGGCCTGGTCGCCATCTAGGCGTGGCACAGACATGTGGGATTTCAAGCTCGGCCAAGACACACTGAATCAGAACCTTCACCGTAATTCCCCGGGCGACACACAAACACACTCAAGGTTGAGAAGCCTTCTTTGTCTTCCTGGCAAAAACTGGAACCTTCACGTATTTTATTTGGAATGGAAAGCTATGCAAATTACCAATAAGATCTTGAAATGAGTAACAATAAGGGAGTAATGATATCCTAAATCAGTGGTTCTCAACCTTCCTAATGCTGAGACTGTTTGATACAGTTCCTCGTGTTGTGGTGACCCTCCAACCATAAAACTGTTTCTGTCACTACGTCATAACTGATTTTGCTACTGTTATGAATCATAACGTAAATATATGATATGCAGGATATCTGTTATGCAACCTCTGCTTACGGGTCATTTGACCCCCAAAGGGGTTGCAACCTGCAGGCCCAGAACCACTATCCCAAAATACAGCCCGAGAGAAAAAACAAAAACACCTGGCAATCTAAAAACTGTAAAGTGAAGAAGTCAGTGTTCCATTCAAAGATAAATAAAATACAAAAAAATGTGACCTCGTGTAGGTGGGCATTGGGCCATAGCAACAATCACCACTGAAAATAACCCAACACACAAGTGGGGAGGGGTCTGCCTAAGACCCAGAACTAACCACGCAAGGACACAGGGATGCTGTTTATTAGACATCTAGGCAACACATGGTCCACCCCGGAAAACCAGCTCAAAAGCGCACTCACCTCGACGAAAGGCTTGGCTTTCCACTCTTGCTGCAGCTGGTATAGATTCCTGGGCCATCGTCAAAGAAGCTTCCAAGGGCCAGCTTCTGTCTGATAGACTCTCTCTCATTTTTCTGTGCCTAAAATTTCAAGGAAAAAAAACCAAAAAAACAAAGAGCCAATCAGTGGGCGGACACAACACAAGCACAGGCAGTCCACCTTGCTAAGTACATTTCTTAGAGCGTAACATTAGACAGAAAATAAATGGGCTGAAGTCCAGAGATGTTTCAGTTATTAAGAGCTGAAATAAAACCAGTCTCTTTTGACTCAAATTCCAGGTCTTTGGTGCCTTTTTGTGATCTCCGGTTCAGGTGGTCACCTCAGTGCCCACTCCGTCTTCACTGGGTTGGATGCAGCTGGTTTTTAACAACCATCCTTCTCACCTGCTGGTCAGGGCCGGCCAACAACTT
Source organism: Psammomys obesus (assembly GCF_907164565.1). Classification (NCBI taxonomy): domain Eukaryota; kingdom Metazoa; phylum Chordata; class Mammalia; order Rodentia; family Muridae; genus Psammomys; species Psammomys obesus. The sequence goes on along the minus strand of NW_026596256.1, from coordinate 16,408,994 downwards.
CTCCTAAATTCAACTGCTCCAGGCCCAAATGAGGCTTCCCCCCAGATCTTTCCTTCTCTCTCCCTTGCATGTCCCTTCCACCCACACCCTCAATAGCAAGAACAGTGACTCATTCAGCTGTGCACACTGCATTCTGCGAGCTGGCTGATGCCATGGCTTGGCACAGAACCTACCAGACCAACACCACAGCTGCCTGCACTGGGCTTACGGTCTGGCTGGCAATGACCGTTTCTGTCTGGGAGTCGGCCTCCTATTACCAGAGTGTGTATGAGCATGGGTATATGATGCCTGTGATAGTTGGAGAATTGTAATTGGCCTCATCGGCCTCATATTTTGATTTGGAGCATGCCTAGTAAAAAGACTTGAACTATGCTACTGTGATCATTTGGTTATGTTTACAATACCCGGCTTCCCATTAAATGCCCCATAAAAACTCACCACGCTGAACTTTTAAGCCCTTTAAACAACAGGGGAGAAGATTGGAAATTATTTCCTTAGTTAAAAATAAAACTGCTACAAAAACAACCAGAAAACCAGGGCTGGGAAGGTTTGGGGGTTTCATGTTTTTGTGGGATGATCAGATTACGAGGGAGACCATTTTGCGTGCTGAGTGTTAAGGACTGCTCCTCCCATCCCCGCACGGCCAGAGGACTTGGTGGTGTCGGCATTCTCCCTACAGAAGGTTTTGGAGCCGCACCTATACACGGCTGTGCCAGAAAGATGAGCTGAGCATCGAGTTGGAAGGATGGGCTGGCAAATGACTTACTTAGTTCCCATGTGAAAGACAGAACAGCAAGGACTACTCCACGCCCCAGCACACTCGGGTCACATGTGGCCGTCTGCATTTCAATCTAACAATTGGTTAATTAAAATTTAAATCCAGTTCCTCAGTCGATCTGGCCTTATTTCAGGAGCTCAAGAGCCACTGGGGATGAGTGCGGATATCACATTGGACAGCACAGTATGAAAATACGACAGCACAGTATTTCACAATGGTTCCCATGCTCTGGCTTCAACAAGCTCTGTCAGAAAGAACGAGGGTTTTTTAAAGCACACATTCTAGGGTGCTAGATCCAGACACTTAATTTCAGAAGTTTTGAGAACTTGTAATCCAAAGAAGCTCGCCCCTACTCTCCTCTTCTCCAACATTTTTTAATTCTTGAATACTATAAGCATTCCAGTAAATTATACTTATCAATGATATCTGTCTATACAGTCAGTCTCCCCTTCTCCCACACATGCCCTATGCCAAGGAGATCGTACAGCCACAGAGTGAAAGAAATATCTGCTTTTATACAGATTTGAAAACAAAACAAAAACAGAAACAGAACAGGGAAGATGCTGATTTCATTGTTGTTGCCCTGCTCCAACACACAGCGCTAAGAAAGTCACTATGAGATTGTCAAAGAAAGCAGGAAGGCCTTTCCTGTGGCTGACCACTCATAACTGAAGTACCAGCGTCTCCCCCTCTCAAACATAGGCCAGCCTCGTGAGACGTGCCCCATACCATCTACATTTAGCACAAATTTAGCTCAAGTCAGTGAGCCTCTGTCTCAACCACAAGTCCCCAGCAGTCAGAAAACTGCTAAGTAGAACTGAGCATATAAAGAAAAGCCAGGAGATAATATGAGTGGTCATGATTAACGGTCAACAACTTGCTCGTCCAACATTGGTCTGGATCTACAAGATGCTTTGATGAGGGGCAACAGCTACCTCCCCGCTGTGGTGTGTGGGCACACCCTTGGTTTCTTGTCAGTTTTTTCTGGAATACAGAATGCTACAGAGACTGGGGGAGCACTAAAAAAACATTTCCCCCTCCCCTCTGTTTCCCTTTCTGGATCCCACTCAACAAAATAAGGAAAATAAAGAGAATATAAATGTTAACGATAATCCCGTTACTTAGAGCGATCACTGCTAACAGTTGGTATATTTCTTCCTAGTTTTCTTTTTTTAAAACTGAGCATATACTGAAATTTTCCCATATAAGCACTTCATATTCTTTAAAAGCCCACTTTCAAACGATGGCTTAGCACCCCACCCTATGGAGTGTCCCTCCACAGCTAGCCATTTGGGGTTGAGTCAAATCAAAAATAGCATCTTCACACAAATTCCTGCCCACGTGTCTGATGGTTTCCCAGGGATGGGTTCCTGGAAGGGGGATTGCCAGATCAGCTGTGTGTGAACATTTGTTGAAGCTCTTGACAAATCCTGTCCCACCGATCCAAAGGAAAGCTGTTCCACTTCACATGCCCACCAGCACTGCAGAGCCGGCCTCTGCGGCACGGGCTAACAGAACACTCACTCTTGTTTTTAGTTTGAGAGGCAGTCATATTCTCTTTGTTTTGCTGTTTTTTTCCATTCATCAGTGAGAATAAATGTTTAAGTGTTTGTGTTACTGTATTTTCTTCCCCTCTGAATTACTTATTCCTAGGTTTATTTTTCTACAGAGATCTTAGAATTTAAATTTTGCTACATGAGGGGAATTTGCCCTTTTGACTTTTAGCTGTGTTTGTACTTCCTCTGTCGCATTGCTGGTGGCTTTTGTGCATGATGACTCTGACTCCATCTCCGGCCAGACTGGAAAAGAATTTCTGTTAATGGTGAAGTTAGTTCTTAGCATCTGGCTGCTGGCGATGTAGCCAGCGATAAGTGCTAACGTCATGGCTAATCCAAGAACTTCTATTTTGAAGAAGAGAAACAGATAACAGAAGGTTACCCTCCTGTTAGGGAGAAGAACAAGGGTTTGAGTTTATGCTCTCTGGTTCTGTATCTTTTTTCTCTTCTACATTCAGAAGAAAAGTGTGCAGGTGAATGATAGTAACAGGCATGATGGTGGGCACATTGTGAGACTAACTACGGGTCAGTTTCTTTGACATGGATGTGTTGCCTTTCCAGAAAGGCACAAAACACTGGGTTGCAGACAGCATATTGCCACAGACCAACTGTAAACAGAAATCTCTGCAAACACTGCGTTGCAGAGCTATGCATTACCACAGAGCAACTATGCAGAGATGCACACAACTTCCGAGCCACCTTTCCTCATCACCACAGCTCAGCCTTCTTTTTGGAACATCTGGCTCCAAGTGTTTCAAGTCCTACTATTCCACTTACTAGCAAAGCAGGAGTCTTTTGTTCTCTTAGGAATTCTAGCCATAGGGTAATTGAGATGCTCTAGGTTGAAGCCTTTGGAGAGGGGGAGGGGCAAGGCAAAATGACACTGGTTTGGATGCACTGTAGCCATCAGGGCCACATCCACTACTAAGAAGCCTTGGAAAACACGCTCGTAGAACACGATCTAAAGGTCAAAAACTGAAATTGCTAGCAAAGTGCCGAAGAGTAACCAAGGAACAGTGACCCAGGACCACAACATAGAAGAGCTGCTCAGAACCAAGATGGAAGTGAAACTGTGCTGAGATACTGATGCTTAGTCAGCCCCAGGCAGGTTGCCCTCAGCTACGACTTCAGTTCTCACTGCCGCATACTGGGTCTTGGCAGACATGACTTACGCTGGCCATCTAGGGTGCAGTGCAAGCTATGGGCGTCTCCCGGGGCACTTAGACTACACACACAACACTCCGTTCCCAGGGTGCGATCGCTCTACTGCAATCCTCCAAATGTGGTAAGCAAAGCTTTTCCTACGGGGACCAGCAGGGTGTTCTGCTCGGGCAGACACTGTCGATTTGAAATCCACCCGTCTCCAGGTCCTTCCTATGCTGTTCTCAGGACACAAACGCCTCCCTTATATCCATACAATGATAGATAGCATCTGGACATCCTCTGCTAGGTTCTTCCTGCTCACTTTGGCCCATGTCACTTTGTTGGCGGCATCATGATAATCACTGAAGCAGGGGACCTGCCATTTAACATCATAACCTGCACAGAAATTTCCAAGGGAGGGACTGGGCACTTGTTACATTTCTAAACTATATTTAACTGGCTCATAGTGTTTACACGGAGACACATCTGTGAGGCATACTGAACACTCACTGGGAAACAACACCCTAAGCCTAATCATGAAGTCACTGGCGTTGAGGACACTGCTTCCTCCTCCTAATTCAGTCACATCCAGAAAGGCTTGTCAGGAACTTTATCTCCCCCAAGGATATGTGTGTTTAGAGTTTCTGCCTAAAACATCCCAGGACCTAATTGACGAGAATTGCACAAAAACACTGAGAACTGATGTAACTGATGCTAGAGATGGCTCAGCGGTTAAGAGTACAGTACTGGCTGCTCAGGGCCTTGACTGCCCTCCCTTTCTTTCTCTGGGGCTACAAATGGAAGGAATCGCTTGCAAAGTAAACGCTGAGGGTTTCCCTATCAGCAAGTCTCCTATCTGGGATTCAACAGTCAAGGGTGGTATGTGCTTGCAGGGAATCTGTCTGGACTAAGCATGTACACACACATCATTCTTGTAATTCCCTGAATGACTATAGACAAGACACTGATACGAAATCTATATTGTACCAGGTATGAAAAAGTATATGAGAGTCTCTGCAGACTCTGTGCTGCTTTATGCTGGAGACTTGAACATTTATAGAATTTGTTATCTGTGTCTGTCTCTCTGTCTCGTGTGTGTGTGTGTGTGTGTGTGTGTGTGTGTGTGTAGTGTTCACTTGGCAAACTGTTACCATAGCAACTCCTGGAACACTGACTTTCTATGGGTGAGAGAGACCAATGGCTCCTGAGATGATGATACATCTCATGGTACCTAGAAAGTTCTTCCTCTGTGAACACTGTTTTCCTTGTTAGCCTTGTAGAAAGTATGGTCGATCTATGGGACATTGCTTTCAAGATACACACACACACACACACACACACACACACACACACACACACACTCTCTGAAGGTGACACATGTTAGTTGAGTCAGTAGTTCCCCAACATGTATGTGCATGGCCATAACCCAGAGGGCTTGTGAAAGCACAGGCCATGGTTCTGTGCTTGAGGTCTGGGTTGAGAGTCTGTGTTCCTAACAAGCTTCCAGATGCTGCTGATCTAAGCACAGAGTTAATTCCCCTTCCCCCATGCCCACATCTGTTCCATGTGGCATGCCCGGCCTCTGCAGCCAGGGGCATGTGATCTGGCTAGCAGTCTGGCCTCCCCTGTGAGGATGCCTGTTTTGAAGCAATTAATGATCTTCCTGGCTCGGTGCAATCTATCACCTAGTGATACCTGGCTCCTCACCATTAGCAGGGTCCACTGGGGAGCCCAGCTGGGATTCTGAGGCTCCCTGCGGAAAAGCACTCTTCCTTTAGGAAATGGTGGTCACTTGTTCTCTCCTCTGCTCGGAAGACAGCTGGACTGTAATAATTGTAGGCAGCTCTCTGGTGTGGGCGAGGGCTGAGGCTCTAAACATCAGGAAGGAGACACACAAGATGTATTTGTTTGGTGGCATTGACTTTCTTTTAAACTGAACAGTAAAAAGAAAACTCAGATATATTGATGATACTCCTTAATTATTTTCTTGCCGAGAAAAACCATGGATTTGTAACAAGATCGGAACAGAAAAATAGTATTTTATGAGAAAAGAAATGAAATACTTTTGAATGTCAAGTGCATAAATGCTTGCATACTTCGATTTACTTCAATTTTTGCATTTTTTTTATTTCCTGGAAAGTGCTTTTAAATTATGAGTGGATAAAAAAATTATGAGTTGATATAGTAGTTAAATGCCATCAGATCTTTCCTCAGTATGGCTGAAGGGATGTTAAGCCTGGACACTTTCTTCTTCATTTAGTATTTCCGACATTATCCAGCTCACACAGTTACACTAAACATTCTACAAAAAGGTTATAATTATGAGATGTCAGCTACAGGTTTCCTGAATTGCCTTGGAGATTTCAGGAGCAGTACTTGGAAAAGATGGCCTTGAGTGCCTACTATCCAGGAGGGGCATCGCGGCACAAAGTTCATCTGTTTCACCCGAGAACGGCTGACATGCAAAAGCACTGGGCTGCTAGTGGATAGGACAAGATGTTTGCCTTAGTTAACTGTGAAGGTGGCTTTCAACAGTGTCGGCCTTCTCATGCTATAAGGGAAACAAGTGTCGCTATTCAAAGACCTGATACCGGAACGTTCTGATGGTTAAGGCAAAGGTGTCTAATAAGACCGAGCATTAGCTTGGCAGTTGCTCAGAATGGAAACTTTGGTGATGGGAGAAAAAAAACACAACTATCAAGCCTGACTGCTAGAGGCGTTTAAGTGAAACCCCAAAGGGATGCAGCTGCCTTTCCACCCTCTGAACAGCATATCCCAGAGAACCTTCTGGAGCAGCCTGTGCTCGTTTCTGCTTCTCAGATGACTGCTTGCACAAATGACTTCTGCACAGGACGGTGTTATCTGGCATCTCTATTTTTAACAGGTGCCAGTTTAGAAGCCTGTAAGCCCATCACAGTCATTGAGTATCACTGTCAGGAACACAACAGTCCCAAACACTGCCTGGTTATGAAACGGCCCTGGGCAACTGCCAGGAAACTGGTGTCTTCAACCCACCAGCAGGACGGGCTTAGGATCTGGGAGAGTGGAAGACAGATGGCCGATCTGTCTTCTGGCAGGAGCTGGGACAGAAGACACAGGCTGGAGACTGACGCTACCGCAACTTACAGAAAGTCTTTCAGCCTCAGGGTCTTTGGTTTACTTTTTTTTTTGGAAGAGATAATACTTATGTCTCATGTCATTGTCGTCTAAACAATTAAATATAAGAAGGACCCGCCATGTTGTCTTATGCAGAGAGAAAATGATAGCTGAGTATTTATTGATGGTAGCTGATGTTGACATTAAAAGGAAGGTGGGCAAGATGGGGAGTGTAGAACAAGAAAGAAAATTTCATGTGCTAGAAGTATGTGGAACAGGTAAATCCACAAAGACAGAAAGTAGCTGTCAAAGGCTGATGGACGAAGGGATGGTTGCTAATGGGGAATGGTTGCTAATGGTCCCAGGGACCTTTTGGGGGAAATAAAATGTTCTTGAACTAAAAGTGGTGTGCACAAGGTTGTGAATATACTAAAAACCATTTTTAAAAAGGTGTGGGGGGATTGTTTTGCTTTGGTTGTTGTTTTGACAATGTCTCACTATGACGTTGGCTTGCTAGGTAGACTAGGCTGAATTTGAACTTGAACTCACAGAGATCCTCCTGTCTCTGTCTCCCAAGTGCCGGTATTAAAGGCACGTGCTACCAAAGGGAATATTAAAAGGGAGAATTTGATGTATGAGAATTATATATCAGTTTTCATAAAATACCGTGCTGACTCCCAAAAAGAAAGAGCTAGAGGCCTAAAGTAATTACTAAGAAGAGAAGAAAGTAGAGAAGGGAGGACCCATGGGAAGGGAGGACACCATGACAAGAAAGGGGGTGCAGATGGTCTGCTCAACGAGAAGAACCCTAATGTGCTCAGTGTTTCAGTGAGCATTCTAGAAGCAGCCCATTCCCTGACCATGATGGCTGACCGATGTGTGGCAATTGCGTGACACAACTCCTCACTTTGAAGAAAGGAGATCCTGGTCCCCAAGCTGGAAAGCAGTGGCGGGTGGAGACACACACACACACACACACACACACACACACACACACACACACACACCCCTACAAACACATGGGACACAGGGCCCACGCTTAGGTGACTAACATGATTCTTTGAGTATATTCGTGCCTCTGAGACAGGGAGATGTGAGGGTTAATGGGGGTCGGCGGCTGCTTTGCCTCAGTAATTGTGTGGGGAGGGCAGAGCTTGTCAGCAATGGCAGCTGGCATTCAGTGCTCCTGTTTATTGCAGTTTATCTCAGGCAGTCATTTCCATTCACCTTTTAAAAAAACATGAGGCGCAGCTGTGGCTTCACGTTAAATATTTTTCCTTCCAGCCTTTTTTCCCCCCATGGGGTCCTCCCTAATCTTTTACTGTAATTAGATGGAAGACACCCGGGACAGCACCTCTGTGGGACAAAGCTGAGCCTGCCTGGTCCCGGGACTGCGGGACTGCACTGCTTTCCTTATTCTGTGCAAAGTGGCCTGGGAGCAGAAGGCAAATGCAGCCCCTCTAAGCTTCCTCTTGGACAGAGCTGGAGCCAGTTTCAGCCAGTCCTCAGCCTCAGGATTTGTGCTAAACCAAATCCTCGTGACTTCCTCTCCCCTGTCTGCTGATGTCCACTTGGATATCCTCTATCCTGGTATAGCCTTGAGTAATAATAATAATAATAATAATAATAATAATAATAATAATAATAAAAAATATGGAGGTCCATATTGTATGTGGACATTCTTCCAGGCAGCACCTATTCAGATAGCTTATTTTTCTGTTCCTCCTTAACTGGATCCTAAGCTCCTAGATGGAACACACACCTTCCCTTCCATGATCTCGGTGTAGTATATAAGAGATAACCAAGGCTGCTGGCAAGTGATGGAGGAGTGAATGAAGATGAACAGATGCTGAGGCCTCCTTGTCCTGACACAAGCTGTGTGGTTCTTTCATCCTTCCTTCTTTCCTTTCTTAAGATTTTTTTTAAATGACTATGAGTGTTTGGTTGCATGCGTGCCACATGTGTGCCTGGTGTCTGGGGAGGCCAGAAGAGACTGTTGGATCCCCGGGATGGGATTTACAGGTAGTTGTGAGCTGCCATGTGGGTGCTGGGAGCCAAACCTGGGTCTTGTGCAAGAGCAGCCCATGCTGTGGGTGCTGGGCCGTCCTCTCTCCAGCCTCCGGGAGCTCTTTGAGCAGAGACTCAAAAGTGGCCAGAGTGGAGCAGGGAGGTGGGGTCTAAGCCTGCATCCCTCACCCGAGGCTAAGATCTCCACGTCTCCTCCTAAGCACTACGATCTGTTTGGGTTGGTTTTACTATCATTATTGAATAAGCCGGGTTCTTAATGAAACATCTTTCTTACAGGCAGGGCCTTCCCCAAGGAAAAGGGGCAGATGCACAATCTTTTCCTTCCTCTGTCCTGCTGAATCTAATTTTAGTCATTGGAAAGTGACCTTTCCCCCTGAAGGCTGTTTGTCTGACTTTAAAACAGCCCTGTAAAACAATCCCTATACGCATGTGGTATTTATTAATGTGACCCATTCAGGGAATTGCTGCATCTGGACAGCAATCTGATTTTCCGAATGTTTTTGACAAAGGACCCCATCGAGGGGAGCATTCACAGAAGAAGAAAGAAGTTTTCATTAGGAATTTTATTTTTATTTATAAGCATTTTATTCTCTCAATTAGCTATTTGTGGATATGTTTAACATTTAATTTATGATGCTAAATCAATATAACCTTGGAATAAAATAATATATGTATACATGAGGCACAGGCCCCAATACATTTAACTGATGGGTGCAAGATCAAAATGCCTGTACTTTTTATGGCACCTAATTGATTTTTTTCCTTAGCCAACCAAAGTCCAAAAACATTAGGGGGAATAAAAACTTTGAAAAGAATTCTAATTAGGTAAAATGATTTTTTTTATACTAAGAATTATTTTTTCTCATCTCCGCACTTTGAAAATAGCTTATGTTGCTCTATTTCACCAGAAGCTCATAATGAAATTATGTGATTTTTTTTTTTTTTCTAAGCACAAGGAAGCCTTCACAGTGACCACAAGTATAAACACTGCACGGTCACGAAGGCACTTGCCTAAGGACGGTAACTAAGAAGTGGATATGGCAAGGAGCAAACTTTATGCTTAGGGTCCTGAACACTACCTGTGAACACCCCACATGTCTAGAAGATGCACCTCATAGGTCCTGAGACCACACGTGACCATCTCTTGCCTGTGCTTCATGGTGGGCGACACTAGGTTTCCTTAAAGCTCCTAGAGCCACGCCCATCTGTAGCTTTGGCCAGCCCTGTTGCAGGTTGCCAGTGTAGCTCACTTATTCCGGGCATCTGGTCCCCTCCCGGTTTCTAGGTAGGGTACCAGCACAGTGGTCATGATTTTATTTGTTAGCGAATTGGCAACGGTATGCCTTTCATTTTTCCTTAGTGTGAACTGATCTGGCTTTTTTTTTTTTTCTTTATAATCTGAAAAAAGAGTTCACAAAGAAAACCAGTTCTTTGGCACTGAAAACAGGACACAAGAGAACTGCACCCTTGCTCTGCAAGGTTGGATAAGTGATCTGACTGATGGCAGAGTGTCCCAAGTGACTTTTGTATATCAGCTTCCGCCGAGTGGGGGCAGGGTGGACAGCTGGGGTTTCAGGACACACAGTCACCACTCTGAGTACTCAGTCCCTGGTCAGAGATCACCAGGGGTGAAAACTACACAGGGAAACACGCTGGGTCACTGAAATCTCCTGCACAGTTAAGTTTTACCCATTGAAAAAGGAATGCAAATTATTATGAAACAATAAGAAATAAACACTTTAAAGAGCCTCCGCATTGACGAAAACTAAGGTGCAGGTGTCACAGAAGACTATGCTTGAGGAATGCGCATTCCACAGCCTTCTTCCTCAATCTCACTCTGGGCAAAAACGCTGACATCTCTGATCACTTTTCTAAAAATCCAGCAAGTTTCACTGTTCTGCTGGACTTTATTCAGTGATAAGTTACTTCTGAAGAGAAACAAACCTTTGTTTCCAGGTCCACAATGGAGGGTCCTATTCTTCATGTTGTCCAGCTAAGAACTACACTTGGCTTTTGTCAAATAATAGGCGAGGAAGGCCAGTGTGTGTTTAGGCTTCTGTGGACAGACAAGCATATACTTGTAGTTTGATTTCATGACCTCACCCATATAACTAAGGCTATTTTTACTTGGGCCTGTTATTACTAGACGATCACCACATAAAACATTCCCAAAATATACTTACTGTCTTTCAAAAGAAAAGGCAAGAAGAGAACATTGTGTGGATTTTTTAAGACCCCAAACTTCTCCGTAAAACTTTTTATTTTTTCATTGTAAAACAAAACAAAACAACAAACTTAGATCAGTTAGCCCTACCAAGTAATTATTTCTATTGATCTGTTAAAATATGTCCATAATTTGAAAAAGAAGCCCTCTGCATAAGATGTTGCTTAGAAATTAAGCATACAGTAGAACTTGTCTCAACTTTAGAACACTGACATGTGGGGTTTAGCTGTTGCTGTATTAGTGACTATAAGCCGGGAAGATCTGGAGGTCTCCAGGTTTACTGTGGATAAGTCTGTGCATTTAGTTTTTCTTCATTCTATAACAGCAATGACCACTGTGGGTGGAATTTGGCAACCTTCCTCCAGGGCAACCTTTCTCCCGCCTAGGAAAATGGTCCAATTGTTTATAAACAAAAGAGCCCCCCTTACCTTTTTATAATTCCCCTCCAAATCCAATGGGGATTCTTGACTGATGATGTCATCCATTCCATCACTGTCCAAATTCATCCTTTAACTCTTTAGAACTTCACTTAAGAAACAATCTCCCATGAATTCTGACAGGCTGAAGTGCCAACTGCCCAGTACCTAGGTTACCACTCATGCTGGCATGGACAGTCAGCTAAGCGCCTGTGCCTGGCTGTAGTGTCCTTGCCCCTTTCTGCCTTAGACACTGCCCCGCCCGGCCTGCCTGGCTTCTTTCTCCCGGGCACTGGGCAGCTGCCTGCTCTAAAGCGTCCTCTGTTCCTGACAATCAGTTTGTTGAGAGAGAACGGCCTTCCCACCATCTGCTGTCACCTTCCCTGAATGATCTGGCCCAGATTCTTCTCCACAGCACCTTCCCTGCTCCCAAAAAGGAGAATGGGAGACAGTAAGCTTCAGCTTGCTGACCTCACTCCAGTTCAGGGCTCAGTGTGAACCAGAGCTTGGTGGGGAGGAACTTAACTGTGAAGCCAGGAGACTGCAGGATAAAAATAGAAGCAAAAACTTACAGCCCAAGCGATGTCACTGCGAGCTGGGTCGGGTGCCCCACACAAGATGAATACTATCATTTCAGGTGATCTGTATGTAAGACAGATGCTTGCTATTTTTTTTTCTTTTTCCCATAATCAATGGGAACGACTTCATTTCTGTTTTCCAAATCACTCCGTAAGATAAGATGTAAAAGTTTCATCATCTAAAATGAGCACTAACCCAAGACTGAAACTGATTCCAACCCAGAGAAACCCTCCTCTGCCTCAGGAGCAGGGCTTTGTTCTGCTTATATAGGCAAAAGAAAGGGATCCATCAACTTTTCTTTAAGATTCAGGCACTGGCGGGCTTTTTCACAGACGCATGCTCTCTTTTCGATTGCTCTCCTTAGCCTTTTCCCATGGCTTCTGGTTTTGTTTATGGGCTTTACATGCAGCCAGGGAGAGGTCCACAGCTGGAGGATGTTTTGCTCAAAGAATCAGGCAAACAGAAGTTCACAGGCACATGCTCACGCATACTCATACACATCAAGTTAATACTCCCATAAACTAAGAAATAAAAATGCCATCACTTCACAACAATAGTTTGCGGGAGGAACAGGAACTCAAAGGCCAAGCTTTCACTTAGCAACAGACTTTACCTTCTGACACCCTCGCACGGAAAAATCGCAAATGCAGTAGTCGATCAATTCTCCAGGACACATTCCTGAGCAATGGCAACATTGTTAAAAACAGTTCTGAAGCAAAATGCCGTTCCATATAACCTTGTTTGACACATCAACCTATGCTGACAGGCTCACCTTTAGCTGCTTAACTGTTTTCCCTCCATAAATATAAATTCAGTTTGTGTTGGACTGGTGATATAAGCTCACCTCACCGTGGTTTATGGTAGCCCTGTTTCTATCAAGCCAAATATTTTCCTCTTGCAGCCCAGATCCAAATCTAAGTCCTTTTATTCCATTTTCCTCCCGGGCAGTCCTCCTCCCCCGACCCCCAAGGGGATGAATAGCCTTTTTGTAAGGTATCACAGTGACAAGTTTCATCTTGTGCAAGGGCAAGGCTTCCTTTGCTGAGACCTCCCTGTCTTACTCTGGTCCGGACCCCTGGACCCTCATTCCAGAAGGAAGTGTCCTGGAGTGTTTGTCTGGCGGTGGTGGCCAGAGAGTGCTGGCCAGGGCTGTGAGCACAATGCAGGGCAGCCCCAGAGGCCAGACTCTGCTCTGATGCTCTGTGTCTCAAGTGTGGACGGAGGGGGCTTGGCTGAAATGAAGGAAGCACACATCTTCCGTGAGCTGAAACCACACAGCAACAACAGTTGTGCTTCCCCGGGGCCAGGCGCCTCCATGCGCCTCTTGTACCTTTAATCCTTTCAATAACCCTAGGAGTGTGTAGTATGGTCAGCTGCATCTTACAGCTGAGGGGGGAGAGGCCCCAGGGATGTTAAATAACTCTGCCAAGGCATGGTTGCTAGGTAGCAGTCAGGCAAGACTTTGAACCTAGGTTCCCTGCCTTGGTGGCCCACATAGTAAATGGGGGTGCCAGCCAGAACCCCCTACTGGCTGCCCCCGGGAGCAATAAACAGGCGTGATGAAAGCTTATTTTTTAAAAATTAGGACGCAAGGAAGAGAGACCCAGCAGCAACCCCCAGTCACAATGTCAGATGCTGTGCTGTTTTCTAAATCATGCATCTGAAACAGCCAGCATGCACCGCCTCACACCTCCTGCTGAGGGTGCCTTAGGAAAGGAAAGCAGAGCTGCTGGCCTCGTGACCTAGCACACAGTCTGCTGAGTTTTCTCCTCTTCTTTACCACGGAGCTGTTAGAGCCACGGTGGCTTCTTTCTGACAGCTATTACTTTTTAAGGCTCCCCCCCCCCCCGATTTGTGTGTAGTCATTTAATTCACCCTGCAGTGTCTGGGACATTGTATTGCACACGGTGAGTGGTCAGTGAAGAGGTCCTGCCTATGTGGACAGGGAGAGTGTGCTGCCGGAAATGCTCCCTCTAGATGAGCTGTCCCCAGTGAGGAGCAGTAGGCGCCAACATTAGTGTTTTTCAACCTGCGCTGTCTCGGGGACCCACAGGAGGCTGGCTGGCTGAAGGAGGAAGGCCACCTGCTTGCATGATGCTCCACAGAGCCTTTAGGATAGCTCCTTCAGGAATTCTGAAGGACTACACACCCGACAGGAAGGAGCCTAGAAAACTGGCTTCCCTATAGGAGAGGCGAAGTTACCACAGCTGGACTCATTTCTGCTTCCCTGCTCATTCTACTTCAGGTTCAATTTTAGTCACTTATTTGGGTTCCTATGGTAAGTTACTAAGCAACCAAAAACCAATAAGAAGCACGAATAAAGCTCTAAAATCAGAAGACAATAAGATACACAAAATTCTAATAATACCTCTTTACCTTCATTTTAACTATGTTAGCTTCAGTACACAGTTGAAATCTGAAGAACTGAACTTTTATCATTAATTATACACAGAAATTATACAAATAAGAATACATTTGTATTATATATAACATTTATTGTGTATGTGATATTTATAAATATTACATACAATACAAATGTACTATTATTTGTGTGATTTGTTGTATAATTAATGTATACAATACAACATATTATTAATAATTCATTAGCTATGTCTATATATACAAATGTGTAAACACATACATCAATAATATTGGATCTTTTAGAAACAGGACACTGACTCCAACATGGAAATATCACTTCTGTAGAGTCACTATGAGGATCAGCAGTGGGAAAGCACTGAAAGACCTCCTACCTCCTCCTCCTCATGAGTGCTGTGTTCCCACCAGCAGCCCAGAGCTGCCTCCTAGAGAAGGCAAGAAGGGCAGCAATTTTACAACTCTCTAGATGAGTTCTCACACACAGGCTCACTGCCCGAACCCGGTAGTCGGTGTCCCATCATGTGTGACAAAAGTGATCTTTGATGCTTCCGGTTTTGCTACTCCGGGTGACTCTTGGAGTAGAGCTTCAACAAAACCTTTGGAAACACAAACTCTCAGGTGCGCAGCTGCAGGTGTGCCAAATCAGAAGCCGCACGTCTGGAGAGAGATCCCTGCGACTTCTAAATGCAACTTAGGTTTCTGAAACACTTCTAGAGAACTTAAAGGAAACAAGTCATTATTAGCCATCTTTCTTCTGTTTCAGATCGCCTTTTCAGACAGGGTGGGAAACTCCTCTGATTTTTGTTGCCTAAGATCAACAGTGTAATAAATTCCACTTCCAAGAGGTCCTAATGAACACAAGACTGGAGGAAACAAATCCAACCACCTCGCTGCATGTGGAGCGGGAAGATTTGCAGTAGCTACCTAAGCTAGGGCCATCACAGTACGCCTGTCCTTCCCGCAGAGACTGCTCTAAAAGGACCTACCTATCCAGCAAGACAGGCCTAGACACTAATGCCCTCTGAGAAATTGTGCTTATAGCCTCTCCAAACCTGAGGTTGAAAGCTCCACTCCCTACCCTGAAATCCAAGGACGACAAGCTATGCTCTGAATGGCAAGGCATATTTCTCCTGTGATCTAATGCTTTTAAATGATCATTATCAGCCATTGGTGGAAATTATTGACTCTGAGAACCCTGAGCACATTACTGGGAAATCACTTATGGACTGTCAAAAGCCTCTCCTACTCATAGGTGGAAACTGAAGTTAATCTTCATTAACCCTTCAGCTTTCTGATCTCTTCTTTTAACATCCCTGTTCCACCTTCAACATTATAATCTCTTTCAAATCTTTTTTTTTTTTTTTAATGTAAAGCTCAACTGAGTTTGGTTTGCTTTTCGATTAAGGTATTTATATGGCTAGAAAAAAAAATCCATGCAAATCTGCAGCACTTTAAAAATGTAGGTTAAAAATATTAAAATAATGACACTGGGAGGGATGGGCAAGGGGAGATGGTACTGCAGCCAGCCAGCGTCACATGCTTCCCGTATCCAAGGAGAGCGGACCACCTTTGCACAGCTTTCTGCCAGGCTAAAATCCCAAGTACCGAAACCTCCCCCGCACTCGCGGCCACGGCCCAGCTTCCAGGTAGGACCACTAATGCCTGCATTATGTTCCTCTCTGTGTCCCACTCCATAATAGCTCCCCTGCGCCAGTTGCCACTAGGCTTCCCTAATGGCTGCTTTCTTTCAAGCTCAAGCAATTTTGTCAAATTACTTTCTATTTCAGGAGGCTTAGTAGTTTCTCACGCTTCAATACGGTGCATTTCAAAAAGTTTGAAAATTTCCCCTGGTATAGAGAATATAAATATATAATGAAAAAAGGCTCAGTTGGTTTACTGCCCTGTTCGTGTTTTCTTTTGTTTGTGAAACTGGGATTGGTCACCATGGATTATGTATTTATATGAACACCTGTGTGCATGTATATATGTGAATTCAGGGACTCTACTCTCCCAAAAGCTTCAGTGCAGTAATATGTATCCCAAAGGGGTCCCATTACTTTTCCATTCCGTATTACCACTATCCTTTTCAAGAGAAAATAACAGGTCTCTGGATTAAACTGGGGTTTAAATATTTACTTCTTTAAATTGCCAAGTCTGATTCACGAAGACTGAGCCCTTACAAGAAGGCCCTGTACTACAATACATCTCTGTCAGATGACATTCACAGTGAATCCTTTCACTTACCGGCTCTTGTCACTTGCCCTCCTTTTGTGAGAAAGCACAGACTTAGATTTTCAGACATCCTGGCTAAGGACATAGAGGCATTTACATCCAGAATTACTCTCTTAATTGTTACTGTTACCAGCTCCTTATGAAAACTGTATCTCAGCAGACAGAACACAGCTACTCTCTAACCAGGCAAAAGCATGAAGCTAGAACACTTAGGACTATCTACTGAGCAAACAACACTTCCCGGCAAACCCAAATCCTACAAACTAATAGAGACAATCACTTCGCTGAACTTATACTTAAAAGCCTGCACCCCAACAGTGCATTAAAATGCTTTGGAGTTCCCTTTTCACCCTGAAGCCTTGTGTTTTTTCCCCTGTGCACATGAACCCAGGCTTATCCTGGCACTCTTGGGAGAACTCCAATTTGACACCCTGTTCCTTCATTCTCAGGAGGAAGAGGAAAAGGAGCTGGTGTCAATTGGGATACATGGCTTTCTTTGCCCCCCTTAACCCCGACACCTCCCTTAACCACGACATGATCCACCAGAACCTGGGTGTGCCAGACTGGTTATTGCTTTCTCTACTGAGAATTTGAGGGTGTCTCAACGAATGACTTAAACTGATAGGCTCTCTAGCTTGATCATTTGAGACCGAGATGGGGTATCTTTTGTTTTGTGAGCTGCGCATGACACTTTTCACAGTGTTTTGCTCTAGAAAACTTAGTGTTCTCTGAGGCAGTGAAGGAATGTAGTGAAATGTGAGGGACTGGCAAGAAGGCTCAGCAGGTAAAAGCACTTGCTGCCAAGCGTCATAACCTGAGTTCGATACCTGGAACCCACAAAGAGGTGGAGAGAACCAACTCCCACAAATTGTGTGCCGTGTTCCCACAGCTATCACATGCAAGAAGATAAATAAGTAAATAACCCCCAAATTTCAGAAGTTTTAATGTATGAACAAAAGCAGCAAGGCTTGGTAGTGCAAGCCTGTAATCCCAGCTACTTAGGAGGCCAAGACACCAGGATCATTGAACTGTAGTGTTTCAAAGTCAAACAAGACTGAGGAAAGACTGAGAACAGATGATGCAGCTCAGTGGTAGACTTGCCTGACATTCAGGAGGCCCTGCCTGAGCTTAGTCCTAAGCAGAGGTGCAGGGAGGGAGGAAAAAGAAAGGGAAGGGGGGAGAGGAGACTAGAAGGAAGGAAAGAGAAGAGGGGAATAGAAGGCATTTTGGGGGAGAGTACCTGCCTCAACTAAGTATGGGTATTTTGAGTAAGTGTGGAAGCGCCTGGAGAGAGACCATGAGGGTCACCTTGGCAAGATCCCTGAGGTGAGCTAGGGAAGCTAAATGTAAGGAAGGATGAGGAAGGACTGAACGCAGGTAACAGACGAGAGTTATGGGAGAGAACAGAAAGCTAGTTAGCTTTATGGATTTGTTTGTTTGGATGGTGGATACGTGCATAAAATATATTCGGCACCAAACGAGTAAAACTTAATGTGAAGCTTCGGAGCTGCGTTTGAATACGAAGTTCATCAATCTGTGCAGACCTTGGGTCTGGCTAATTTTGGTGTGTGATGTTCTTATTTATTTGCACAGGTTTTTAAATAATAAAGCTTACAGGAAAAGAAAAGGTGCAAAACGGACCCGAAGATATATCATGAGTTTCAGCTTGGCAAAATCTTGGGGTGAAATTAGCAGGCCTGCAGGCATTTCCCTCAGTAGCTCTGGGTGGGCTGGGATGTTGGGTGCAACACCTTCATTCACTGTGTTGCCCTACGTCTCTGTTCTGTCTCACAGGGTGTTTAAAGCCTTGGAGTGGAGGCTCAGAAGCCTGGGAGCAGGTCCCTGTAGTGTGGGGTCGCTGGTTCCTTGCTGCAAGGCAGAAACCTGGATTGCTCTCGGATTCTTGGGGCTCTGAACATACCAACTGTAGGAGATGCATTTGGGTTACAACACACATTTATTGGCTACATAATCCATGTGTAAGGCAGAGCCTTCTACAAATGGACACAAGGATCTTGTCTTCAGGAGTCTTCCACTAAAGGGAGAGGCAGGCCCGCCTTTAAGCCTTGTAAAGAGGTGCTAATGGAAAGAAGAGTGCTGGGGAGACATTTTGGTGGTGAGGAGGAAGTTTTTCTGCAGGAGGTGGTGGCATTTGCGCCTTGAAAGTAGCTGGCAAAAGGTGTGGGCAGGTGGCGCGTGGGTGGAAGGCATCCCAGCTGGAGACAGAACTGCAGGGAGAAAGTGAGGGGGCAGCATAAGATCTGAAGGGAAGGAGGGAGAGAGGGAGGGAGGGGGAGGGCGTCATGCAGGGTTTGGGTCCCTGCCAGGCCTTGAATCCATGCAAAAGGGTCTGGAATCTATCCTAAGGGACTGGAAAAGCATTAAGGATTCTCCACCACGCTTGAAGGAGGGACTTTGTGCTGGGGAAGGGAGGTAGATGAGACTTAGTCACATGCCATTTTATCTTTTCTCTTTCTCTTTTCTCTTTCTCGTCTCCATTCCCACAGTAGCTCGGAATTCAAGGGTGTGATCTGCATCAGAGCTGATCATTTCAGCGATGGCCAGGCAGGGATGAAAGCCTGTCATTGTTTTCACTTGGTGTACTTACCCCAAAACAAAACTGCAGGAGAAGAGAAAAAAAAATATTGGGAGTTTTTAAGCTCAGTGGACCCCTTGACCTAAACTTGTGCTTACAAGTTAACAATATTTCTAAGCTGTTTATCAGAAAGCATTTAGAAGAATTTGGCCTTTTGAAGGCTGCCAGGCCTGAAGCTGTGGGCAAGATTCTTTCACGAAGAGATTGGCTTCCTCCCAAGACTGGCAAATGGAGGTCGACAGCTCTTTCTTTTAACAGGAGTGAGGATGGAAAATGACAGTACATGTCTTAGAGAGCTGGAGGTTCATGGGAACCTGGGGGTGGGATGGGTGGCAGGGGGGATGATAAGAGCAGGATGACCTGAAACTATCAGGAAAACTTCTGCAGCAGAATTCCTCTGCCCACTCTACCTAGGCTCAAATTGCTTGGAGCATAGAATATCCGGATACTTGCTTAAGCTGAGACCCAGAAGCTCTTGGGCTGGGCACAGTCACTTATGGGGAGAATTGATCATACTTCTATCAGCCCCAAACAGTTGAGCCTGAAGTGACTTGGCTTGACTCATGGCTTTATGAGGTTCCAGAAACACAGAAGAAACAGTCGCAGGAGCAAGGTAGCTCTGAACTAATGATGGCTGGCTTGTTTTGTGCAAAAGGGTGGCCTCTGGCAGAGAACCAGAGCATGATCATGCTGTGTCAACAGGCAAAACCCCATTTCAGAGATGAGAAAATTAACATCAAGGGCATCTCAGCAAAACAGTGAAAGTCCATAGAGGGAAGAAGTTGGTCAGACACATATTCTCACTGTTCTTGGCAACTTAGAAAAGAACCCCCTTTTTTGTTGTTGTTGTTTTGTTTTTTGTTTTCAAGACAGGGTTTTTCTCTGTAGCTTTGGCTTTCTGGACTTGTTTTGTAGACCAGGTTGGCCTTGAACTCACAGAGATCTGCCTGTCTCTGCCTCCCCAAGTGCTAGGATTACAGACGTGAGCCACCACACCCAGCTACAAGGACCCATTTTCATACAGCAATGGAAACAGACCACAGACAAGTAGTCAGGTAAGATGTGTACTGATCGATGGTAGTAAATGCTTAGTATAGAGAGAGACAAATTCGGGAACTGTAACATAAATGCTGGAATAGAACTAGGAAAAGTTGAGGCTTGAGGACTAAGTCCAGAGAAAAGGCCTGAAGAAAAGAGCAAGGCATGGGGTAGGGCTGACTTGTGCACTAAAGGATTGCTCAGTGCATCCTGAATTTCAGATAAACGGTGAACAAGTATGAACCCTGTGCTAAATGTCACAATCCTACAGAGGGTGTAGGGGAGGAGCGTGTGCCAGGTAGACCAGAAGGACTGAACAGAAGAATAAAGGCAAGCAGAGCTAGACTCCGGAAGAGTGGACCTTACTCCTGTAAGGCCCAGGCCCGGTGGGTAACTGGTTTCTCTTCTAAGTGGAATGATAAACTTTCAGAATATCTGGAGATGTGGCATCTGATCAGACTTTAACAATGTTAACAGCTCATTCTAGATACTATGTTGAAAAGAAACTGGACGATGGGAGAGCAAGGACAGAAACAGGCAAGCCACTTAAAGTACTTTGTTGCCATATGAGGATGATACCAAGGGTAGTGGCAGCAATCTCCATTTCTACATGTGCACCAAAATATGCACACAATGTGCAGGAGACTGCAGCCTGCACCGCTCTCAAGGCCAGGCCATTAGAGTGTTCTCCAGAACATCACCGATGGGAGAAAAGTGATCAATCCTCCAATAACATTCTGTTAACTCATTAAGAATGCCAGCCTGCTGGGAGTGGCAGCACAGGCCTTTAACTCTGGCACTCAGCACTGGAGAGGCAGAGATGAATTGAATTCAAAGCCAGCCTTGTTTAATAGTGAGTTTCAGGTTAGCCAGGGCCTACAGAGTGAGATTCTGGTTTAAAAAAATAAAACAAAACAAGACCCCACTAATGTAAGCAATATGCCACAACCACTCTGCACTATCATTTTTTAACAGATAAATAGGCCCTTGTCAAAAAAGGGGAAAGTTTCTGGGGGAAAAAAAAAATCAAATTGTTGATATCACCAGTGACATGGAACTACACCAAGCTAAGGACTCGGAGAAATCAGTTTTTCTAAAACCCAAACATTCATGATGCCAGATGGATTCTGAAACTAAGGCTTCCAAGGGGGATTAAGACTGGCTTCAAGGCTAACATTTCTGTCTTTGTTAGCTAGCCCTGAAGGAAAACATTTCAAAAGAGTCCACACATGTGCCCCCATCGGTGATACGCAGTCTATTAAATGCCATTACCACCTGAACACACATAATTTTACAGTGGAAATAAGCAATAAAGACTTCCAAACTATTAGTCACACAGTGCCACTGTTAAATACTGAGTTCCTGTCAAGTCACATCTGTCTTCCTTTGGAAGAAACATTTGGCTAACATGGCCCCTCCTTCTCCAGATGAAATTGCTGATACTGACCAGTCTTTCACCTTCCAAAAACAATGAGTTCATTCTCGGCCTAATGAGAAAACACAGGGAGTCACCTGCCCTGCAACCTAAATTGCAGAGCTTCTCTGAAGAGAGATGGAAAACTATTTTAATTATGACAATAATTTAATCTCCTGTGGCCGCACTGAGCCGTCCACACACCAGGCTCTCCACGATGTCTGACATTCCCCACCCTAAATGTGTGACTCTTTCCTAAGCTCTCCGACTTTCTCATGGAAAGAATTCCTGTGAAACACAATCTTCCTACCTAAGGAGGATCGATTTATGTCCCCTAAAATGAATATGCTATAAGACAGGCCCATGATTATAAAATTCCAATTAATAAGCACAAAAATAGTATTCTGTAGGCATGTCTTACTTAGCTAGCAACAGCTGCCCTGGGTCTTGTGAAATGCACCATTCTTGCAGACATTCACACTGAAACGTGCCCCTCAGGAAATACCTGCCTGACTCACTAACCCACCTCCCACAAGGAAGAGGCATTGTTAGGTTAGAGAGCTGGTCTCTGCGAAACTCCATCAGGTGAGAAATAGCTCTGTGCCAGCCACCCAGGATGTGGACCAACCATGCCTGCCACTGCATAGGGCGATTGCCCTGAGAACATTCTTGCTGTTTACAGTGTTGCCTCTACAGTCCAAGTGGCAGGAAGGAGTTATGAAACATTCTAGAAGGGAGCTTTGGAAATTGTCTCAAGTGTTTAATTCCTAACCCCAGATAATAAATGAGCACATGAAAGGATGAACATGTGTTACTGGATTCTTCTCTATGTGAAGTTTTTAACCCACACCAGCACTGCCATTCTTACCTATTAACCATTTACCAGAGCGTATTGGTGAAAATAGGCGCATAAAGCTATGCGAGTGCAACTCGAAGTGCCAAATGCCTGCTGACGGGCTTATGAAAAATTCCAAGATCATCAATTAGGACTCTTGATTTACATAATTTCCTCACAGACAGTCTTAAAAACTGGACGCTAAGTAATTCACCTCTTACGCAATGAACAATAATTACATTTTTCAGTGTTGTACGAACCCCCTTGGATTCAATTACAGTTCGGAGCAGCTCCTCTTATTTGCACAGACCTACAGTGTGCAGAGCACGCATCACCTCCCAGTATTCCACAAACGCTTTAAAGGCCAAAGAAGCAGTGTTTCTGCCCCATTACTCCTCGGAAAGCCTCATTAGAATTCAGATACTGTATGCGATGAAGGCCGGGAGTGGAGCCCAGGATGGTAAAAAAAAAAAAAAAAAAAGCCCCTGAAAATCCGACCAGAGGCAACCTGCTGCCCTAGAGAAGAGGAAGGCCTCTCCCATAGGGCGAGGGCCTCAGAATCAGGCTTTCCAACCTTACCTGGTACGAGCAGTTCTCCTGATGTACCATCTCAGAGCATCCTAGGGCGCAGACCCTACTGCTGGACTGCTGGGCGAGGCTGCGCAGGGGAAGCGCCCGAGCATCCACAGGCGCGGGAGAACGCCCTGGTTAGGCAGGGGCTCCCCGCAGATTAAAATGGATGCTGTTCCGCTGAGCAACCTGCGCAGTGGCACTGCCTGTGCTGGGAAGCGCGCAGCCACCGAGCTCGCTCTGCAGCCGCCTCTGCTCTGCTCCTCGGGAACCGGGAGGCAGGCTGCTGAGCCGAGCTGGGACCGGCCTGGGGGAGGGGGCGGGCGCATCACCCGCACAATCAGCCAATTATATTATAGGCACAAAGAAAAGGATCTGTCTGGGGCTGGTGTGACCTTCTGGTGCTTTATGAAGGCAGTTAACTGATGTGGAAACATTCTAGCACTCATTAAAGAGAAAAAGGCCAGTGAGGGAGAGAGAGAGAGAGACAAAAATCAATGCTGCAGTTGGACATTCCTAACCTGCTGCAGCACCCTTCTTTACCACTAATGCTGCCTGGTTGGTGCTTATCAAAGCCAGGCCTGGAAGATCTTTTCAGAACTTTTAACGTGCCGAAGGGAAAACAGCCCATTCTGAACACTAACATGCAAGGTTTGTATTCATCTTAAAGTATCTTGTCAACTTTCTAACTACAGGAAGGACTTTGTTTAAAATATGTATTATTTTGTAATTTTAAAAAAATCTCATTTACTTTTTTAAGTGTTTTTAAGGCAGACAAAGGTATGATGGAGTCATTATTTCTATAATTTGGGGGGAACTTAGTTAAATGTTCAAGTCGGTGTAATGTATTCACTGCATACAGACTAAAGACTAATTTTTTTTAAGGTAAGGCCTTGCAGGTGTGCTTTACACTGTATGAGGACTTGAATATATAGACACCTCACTATAACACAGATAATCCCTGGGACAACTGTCCTCAGAGTCTGTAATGGGAAGAACTTGGGACCTGCAGATTTTAATCAAATGAAATACAAGTTGGATCGTGTTTGTTTCTAGGAGAAAATGGGGGCCAATCTCTGAATGGTCTCCAGGGCTCTGGGGTATCTAGGAGCGAGCAAGGAATTCTTCAACGTAATGACACAAAGTTAAGGGGGAAAACAATAAAATGTCCTTATTTACATTGCTTGGCTGCCCCAAACAATTCACACTGTTGTGTCTTTTATTTGTGTCTCTGTGCAGGGTAGGTGTGGCACACGTGTGGTGGTCAGGTTAGTTCTCTACCACGTTGGTCCCCAGGATCACACTCAGGTCAGCAGCCTTGATGAAGCACTTTGACTCACTGAACTGTCTATCACTCTGGCCCTTTGACAGAAATGGTCCTCAGAGAAACCCCAACTGGCTTCAAACCATCATACTTTAAAGAAAAAGTTCCCAAAGACGACATTCTGAGCTACTTCCTACTTTAGCTTTACGGTACACCCGTGTGCACACTCACTTCAGGCCTCTTATTAGGAGGATTAAAAAGTGACAGGAGAAGTCCAGCCCCGTGTTCTCTAAATATGAGCAGTGGGTTCTCGGAAAAGGCACAGTGGATGTGTGTCCTGCAGAACCGTCTGTCTGTCGCTCCAGTACAGTGGGAGGCGGCCATGTTGGACAAGGAACATAAGCTACCTGAAGCAGGAGTCTGGGGGTAGTGACAAGTGCACTTAAACCTAAGATGGAAGAAAGACTGAGACACTGCTGGGAAGCAAAACAATAAACGGCGCAGCCCACCCAAACTCAAGCCTCCCTTGCCCTCCACACAGAGCGGAGACCCGTGTGGAGCGCAAGGGAGCAGGTGACGTGAGTGACGCTCCCACACTGTCTATAACAGAGCAGCTCACTTCAAAGGCTGTCAGAATTTCACTCCAGCAATGGCTGTCATCTCCTGACTCTGGTTCCCGAGTCTGCGAGTCTAAGACAGACAAACAGACAGACAGACACACACTCTTTCTCTCTCACACACAAATTGCTTTCTGGACTCTGTTCTTTTCCAAAAACTGAGGGTTCTGGTGGGATATATTACATAGGCTCCTGAAGATATTTATCAAGTGCTGTTTTTTTTTTTTTACATTTATTTTTATAATCTAAACATGATCCCACTCTTCACAGTTGCTGTTCCAGAGACAGTGGGAGTGAGTCGGAGGTGGCTTTTTGGAGAGAACAGATTTCTGACACTCGTGTCCCATATGCTGTCAAAACATACTCCTCCCAGAAGGTATAAACAAGACAAAAAGGGATAGGTTGAACAGGCTTGTGTGTGTAACTGTCCACCAGAAAGGACTCTCTGTTATGACTTAAATTATGATTTGCCAGTACAGGAGAAAGAAAGAAAGAAAGAAAGAAAGAAAGAAAGAAAGAAAGAAAGGAAGGAAGGAAGGAAGGAAGGAAGGAAGGAAGGAAGGAAGGAAGGAAGGAAGGAAGGAAGGAAGGAAGGAAGGAAGGAAGGAAAAGGCTAAAACAAAACCAGATGCCCAAGAACATCTAAGCTAAAACAATTCAGCAGAGGACATAATACTTGTTATTTTCGTCTAAAAATACCAACAAACTTTTTGTTCTAAGTACAGTTTTTATAGCACTGATTCTTTTTTTTAAAAAAATCTTTTAGTTTCACTTTTCATTAAAACTACTGAGTTGAAGAACAAGTGGGATGTCCCAGTGCTCCTAAGCCTGACCTCAGCTCGATTCCTGATAACCACATGAAGAGAACAGAGTCCACAAAGTTGTTTACTGACCTACACACACACACACACACACACACACACACACACACACACACACACTTAAAAACATTAAGTATTAAGTTGAGTGCCAAGCACTGTGATACTGTGATATATATCTGAAATTCTAGTTCTGAAGAGGAGGATTAAGTGTGAGGACAGCCTGGGCTACACACAATAAAATCTAAAAATAAAGAAAACCGAAAAGTGTAAACTATTGGTATTTCATATTTAGATGGGACTTCCAGAAACTATTTAATCCAAAATTGTTGCTTTGCAGTTATGTAAACTGAGGCCTAAGGATGCTGTAACAAGGCTACTAACATAAAAAGAGTATCCAAGGGAAGGAAACTGAGAAAGGAACACCGGTTTCCAGGTTCCTATCAACTGAATAATCTCTAGGTCTAACAAGGCTGCTTCTGCCTGATAAAAAAGGCAGTTTGCCCACAGTGTGAAGCCATGAGGAGGAACCCTCAAGAATAGGATTCACGCCCTATTAAAAGAGGCTCCAGGCAGTCTTGCGCCTCCTAGCTCCTATGGGCACAGTGGGAACGGGCTGTCAGTGAATCAGGAAGCAGGCCCTCACCAGACACTGAGCCTGCAGTGCCCTGCAGCGTCTTGGTCGGGACCACTGAGATTCTAGAATGGCAAGACTAGAGTTCCGTTGTTAGGAAGCCACAGAGTTTCTAGTTTGCAGCAGCTTGGATGGACTAAGACAAACAAACGTTCAGTAGGACTTGGAAGAAACTAGCTCACCTGGACTGGGCCAGAGCAGGAAAATCCAAAATCTTCGTGGCTTCACTTAAACCTTAAACCTCACTTAAACCTTCACCTAAACCTCATTCAAAGTATGTGTGCAAGGAAGAAAAGTTGGAGCACTTCTCAACTGAGATACATGTTTATTCCGCCATGAAGTAGTTGTGTTTTTAAATTCCCCCCCCCCCCAAAGCTTCATTTCCCTATTGTGGCAAATACGAGAAACACAGATTTACTTTTTATTTTATGCATATAAACGTTTACTTGCATGTATGTCTGGGCACCATATGCGTGCAGTACCCACTGAGGCCAGAAGAGGGCCCAATACCCTGGAGCTGGAGGACAGATGGTTGTGAACTGCCTTTGTGTGCTGGACTGACCCCTGGTCCCCAGGAAGAGCAGCCCGTGCTCTTAACTTCTCAGCCATCTCTCCAGCCCCAGAGGGCTGGTTTGAACAGTAACTGCAGTAGTAAGAGGTCACACTCACGGGACAGAAGTGAGCCTGGGTCAGCACAGGAGACTGTCTGGCATAAGCTTCATCAGCGGACTGTTTGGCTTACATGGGTATATGCAAGTCAACCTTCACTGAGTAAGATATTTAAGACTTGTGCATCTTATTATATATAGTATTTACCTTGAAGAATTAAAAAAAAAAGGAGCTAGTTAACACTTTAATAAAAATTCTAGTTAAGTGTATGCAGGCTAATGTATTTACAGGGACACTTTCTGATATGAAACTTACACTGAGATGAACCAAATGAATGACATGACTTGCTGGATGAGTGGAGAGCTCTGTCGGTGGAAAGCTCCGGCCAAGCCTGTTTAGTAAAACGTCCGTTGCAGACTCTTACGTGGTACATAAACCACCATTTGTAAAAGGGTGAAGATTCATGGGCTCCGAAAAGAAACTAACATATAAATTAATATTTGTGAAATAAAGTTCTGCTTTAACATGTTCACAGTGAAATATCAGGGGTTGTAACTGACATAAGGAGGACAAGGCAGATGACCAAGGCAGTAACTTTCCTTCCCATCCACTCAGAGCAGCCAGGTGTCATGTACCTTTAAGGTCTGTGACTTTTTAGGATAAAAAAGAAGTTGAGAGGAAAATTAATCTTGTGGACATCTGAGTCCTTGAATGGCCAGGCTAAAGAAGGGGAGCTCTCTTTGTTGTCACCAACACTAGTATCAACTCTAACCTTTGAAGGTGCTTCACAACCCAGCAAGCACTTCCCCAACAGCTCCCTTCATCCTTACAACCTTATCATTAAACAGATTCCTGTTAGGTGCAGTTCAAAGCAGGGTACCTGCCCTGAGGGTTTGTAAGACTACAGTACACAGATAGCGGCATATAAGAAGGCGTGAACCAGATGCCTCCAGAAAACCTCGTGCGTGCGTGTGTGTGTGTGTGTGTGTGTGTGTGTGTGTGCTCGAGAATGGAGAAGAGGAAGAGAGCTCTCAGCTAGTGTGAACACGAGATGCGAAATCCTTGCTCACTCACTTGCTCACTGTAGTTCACTCCTTGAACATCCATTTTTCTTACACTAGTTTAGATTTCCTTAGAGCTTAGATCTCAACAGGCACAAGGGGACAGGGCTTATTCTGACAATGAAGAGACTCGGGGCAGCCTGGAATATACAACAAGTCTCTTTCTCAGAAGCTAGCAATACATACATACACACATACATACATACATACATACATACATACATACATATATATACATACATAATCCCTCCAACAAACAACAAATACTCCCCATACAAACACACACACTTGAGCTTACAAACACAACATACACATGCACAAATGCTTCAAAACAAACAAACAAACAAACAAACAAACAAACAAAACCCCAGATCCTTCTTCTTTGTGTATGTGAAAAGTCTGTCCAGTGTGTCAGCTTTGAAGACAGAAGATGCCATAAGAGAAAGGACAGCCAGGCGCACTAGAAGCAGGAGATGAAATTTCTCCGGAGCCTCTCAAAGGAACATCCTGATTTTTGTCAAGTGAGGCCTGTCAAAGTTTATAAGTCCATTGTTATAATACAATAAATTCATGTATTTCTGTTGACTTAAACTGACTTGATGATTTACAACGCACGCATCCCAAACTAATCTTTCGGTGAGAGCCCGTAGTCTAAGGGCAAGAAGCTACGGGGATGTGGTCAGCACAGTGAGAGGAAGGTGAACCACCATGCAGGGGTGAAGGAGAGAGCAAGGGGAGCTGACAGACATCAGCTTCAAACACTTCAGTGCGGGAGAGACACCCCCAAAGCCACGTGTCCTGACAAAAGTTATTCTTATGGAACTCCGAGCAGTCCAGTGTTAGCGATGGAAAGCCCTGCAGCCTTGGTTAAGAAGTTCAGAGGCTAAGTAAAGAGAGCGGTTTGTAAACAATCTTGTTGACCAGGGTACCAGGTGGTTCCATGAACATACTACAGAACCTTACCGGTGGAGGACCAGCGGCTGGAGAGGTGTCTCTGTGGTCAAGAGCACTCACCGCTCTTCTGGAGGACCCGGGTTTGATTCCCAGCTCCCCCAAGGTGACTAACAACTGCCTGTAACCCCAGTGCCAGGGGATCTGTCACCCTCTGCTGGTCTCCACAGGCACCAGGCACACGCGGACAGACAGGCAGGTTAGAAAGAGAGTATGTGGAGGATCACACATGAGGTGGGCATCAGGGAAGGAAACAGCCTGAAGGGTGAGCATGAGGGTGACAGGTGGGGAGCAACTGAAAAGGCCAGACACTAGAAGAGTTGATAGGTGCCACCTGGCACATAGGTGTTCCTTCCATTTTGGGAATGAAGACATGAACGTCAGGTTACCAAAAAATGCCGACTAAGGGGGAAGTTTTGGTGGGTATGGGATACAGACAGCAGAGTGGCCTCACTGGCAGCTGGGAGACCTGAAGTCTGGAGTGAGATCAGAGAGGCTGGACAATTGCAGGGAAACCAGGAGTGTTGTTGTATTCCTTGAGAAGTCTGGTAGAGAAGGACCACAAAACAAAGAGGGTAGCTGGAACTCCTAAGATGTGTTACGTGTAGGCAATGAACACGCAACAGCTGAATAGGTGAAAAGCAGTGTGCGTGTCAGCATTAGACAATGAATAAGCCAGCAGACACAGTCAGATTTCATGAAATACGTTCAGTGCCGTGTTAGACCTAAACCAAGCAGGCATGCTGAGCAGAGCTAAGGCCAGGGAGACTAGAGAGCCACCGCCCATTCACACACTGAACAACCCGGTACATTTGGAGCCCCCACTCTTCAGTAGATTCCAGGACTGCCTACTGGTCACTTCTATTCTTGCCCAGTTTGTCCTCTGGATAAGAGGTGAATTACAAAAGAAGTCAGCGGAAATCGCGTCTGTTTCTCTGCTAAAGGAAGTGTGTGCCGCTGACAGATACCTTCTGTTTAATTGGGAATCATTTTCAAAACCTCTGCTCTTGGTGCAGAGCCTGATGACCTATCAGGTAGGCTGCTGGGGAGAGGCTGGGCACATGAGGGCTGCAAAGTCCTAGCTGAAGGCAGGGCGGCCCTTTCACAGCCCTGCCCATCGCAGTATGTCGGCGTACCCCACTTCCTGTCTTTGCCTTGAGTTTTAATTAGATTGCCGAACAAGCACCTTAACTGGGGCTGTGACACTGGCCTCAAGAGAATTCTACCCCAGAAATGTTTAGAAGACCAGAAACTGGAACTTAGAGGAAGATAAAAATGAGACACGTTTTATATATATATATATATATATATATATATATATATATATATATATATGAGATACTTATAAATAATGTAAAAGAATTTGCTCTCAAGTTTGACTGTTCTGACTCTGGCTTAATGCTTATTATTTTAGGCTACACTGAAAATAACTTCCTCCAAAGATTATTAGTGTGAATCAGTGGGGATGATTTGTATTTTGTATAATATTAGAATCTCCCTTTAAAACTAAAGTGTAAATGCAAAATGATTTTTTAAAAAAGTTTTTATGAGGATAAAATTAACTTGAGCTCCAGCTTGCATTTCACTAGATGGAAACATGGAATTCTTCTGTTGCATACAAGTGTTTGAAGGCACAATATTAAAGATGGCTCTTACAGTCTTGTTCCAATTAGAGCCTGACATTTCTTTTTCTATTTTGCTCGGTTGTGGTTGTGTCTTATCAAAAGAATCCCATTTCACAGAGGCAAGTAGTGGCAAGGGGAAGCAGCTCTCTGTGATGGTGTACGCTGAAGTCTCCGGAGAATTCCCGGCTGAGCACATCACAGAGAAGAGAGAACCTTCCTCACAGGCGATTTGCTGACAGTATACAGCAACTGCTCACATTTCTTATAAACAAGATAATAAAAGACAGAAGACCGATATTTGTAGCAGGACTGTCCATCTGTGACAAGACTTCCTCATTTGATGGGCAAGGCATTCTCTTATCATTGTGCAAGCTGTGCCAGGCAGATGAGCCTTGACCTCGGCCTGGCATCGAGCCAAGCCTGGCTTCTTGGGCAACTCATGCCTGCCTAGAGATTCGCGGGCATGAAGTTTTCAGGAAGGCTGAAAACTTACCACTTTCACAGTCAAAGGCATATCAACGAGTTCAACTATCTGAGAACCACGCAGAGCAAACTCAGTCTGCCAGTGTCAAAGACGGAGGTGGGAATACTTTGCATAAATGAGAAGGGGGTAGACTTTCTGTGACACGGGCTGAAGTGCTATATTCTTCTCACCACAACTCCACAGACGATTCTTCTACCAAGGCCTACAGATGAGCTCATGTGTATATGTCTTATGGATTATTTTCACATTTTAGGACTCTAATTTCCAGTTTTATGTTTAGGGAGACTTGAGGATGAGGTGTTTAGCAGATCATTATCATAGGTGCAAATTAGCCTCTAAAAATACCTGCTGCCGCCCTGGGTTTCTATGGACACAGCATGGAACCAGGTAGTGCTATTGCAGCGCTCTCCCTACAGAATAACGAGACAGTTATATTTCCACGGGAACTGCCAAGGTGCCTGTTTACGGCACAGTCTTATGTTTCTCCCCAGTGTGCTTTCTGCCCAAGGCAAGAGGAAATTTGCATGCTGTAGAAAATTAGCAATTGATGCATAGATTCATGGTGCAATGTCTACGTGGCTTTCTTTCCAGTTGTTTATATCCTTAATGACGGTTTTGCCTTCACTTCTGAGGGTGGGGGAGGACGGGACACTAATGAGGCTTCCAGATTTCCAAATAAAACCGAACAGGTTTTCCCAGAGAAGCCAGAGTAACACCAAATGTGTGTGTGTGTGTGTGTGTGTGTGCTGTGCACACGGGATGATTAGGAGAACGGGCATGCTTTCCCTTTGCCCTCTGGGTCTTCGAGTAGCCTCGATAATCTTGTCTATCAATCTAGGCGCATTTAGCTAAAGCACTACATGGAATTTCAGACAACAGCAATAACGATGATGGTGGTGGTGGTTGTGGTGAGAGTGAGGTGATGATGGCTATTTACGCCTCTAAAGCTGGGGGGTGAGGGTTGATTGAAATCAGTTGGAAAGGTGACCTCTAGTGGACAGTTGTGTTTATTCAGTTAGCTTCAATTACGGATAGGACGACAAAACAAAAAGACCCTCAAAGGTAAGAGATAAACCTGTGACATCTAAAGAAACAAGAATAACATAAGCACACAAATCTTTGTCATGTCAGTAAAGAATCATAAAGGTTACAACAATGTCCATATATCCAAAGATTCCATTCAAGCCATCTTACATGTCTCAATAGTTGAGACAGCCTTGGACCAGAATTCATGGTCATTTTTGGCTTCCTAGTACAAAGGCATCCTGGTGACATGAGACCCTGTCGCAAAACAAAACAAGAACTATTTCCAGGCTTGAGTATATGCTTCCTTGGTCGACTGCTTCACAGCTAAGGCCCTCTATTCCCTGACGTATAAAATAAGTTGATTTAAAAATTTTCTCTTCCTCTTTGGGGGCTGTGAGGTGACTGTTTGAAAATCAAGTTGACTTTTATATCCTGAGTTTTCCAAACTAGCAATACAAAATTCATATCACAATTTACGTTTCATGCACAGCATGGGATCAGTCAGGAAAAAAGTAAACTAGACTTCAAGCGAAGTTAAATTTCATTAAGGTAAAATTAATTACTAATTTTTGTGTGTCTATGATTATGTGTGGGTGAGTGCAGGCACACGTGTCATGGCAGTCATGTGGAGGTCAGGGGACAACCCTGGGTCTTTTTCTCGCCTTCCACCTCATTTGAAACAGGGCGCCTCTCCTTTCTTGTTCTCCATGGTGTAGAGCAGGCTGGCTGGCCCATGAGCTTCTCAGGCTCCCCTGTCTGCACGTCTCACCTCCTTGCGCTGAGATTACCGGATGAATTACCAAGACCAGTTCTCACCTGGGATCCGAGACTTTGAACATAGGTCCTCCAGAGCAAATGCTTTACCCACCGAGCCATCCAGCCCTCGGTTATCACTTTATCACCATGGAGGGATAAATTGTAATAACATTATGATTAAATAATAATAATGATTAAATTGTTAATATAATATCTAAGGAACTATTAAAACGCAACACTTGTCCTTAAATACACTTTTTAAAATGCGGGAGTACTGTTGAAATGCTCTTATTTGCAGTGGGGTGGTGGCTAAAAGTTCCTTCAGGAGTGTTCTGTCAGCTTCTCCAGCTGGGCAGCAGCATGGACTGATTTCTCTCAATCCTTTGCCGTCTCATGGCCTTACCTGATTTTAGCTTAGAACAAACAGTAGTCTGATGTGTAAGAAAACTGCCAGAAACACATGGTCTAATGATCTAATTAACTTGTCTTACTTAAAGCAACTGAACTCGGATGCCTCTGTTTTTGAGGTTTATCTTCCCAGGACATGAAAGTACTGGTTAGGAAATGATGGCAATTGGAAGAGAGTTGGAAGGTGAGCTCCCGAGGAAGACTGACGTCAGTCATGGACTGTTCCGAAGCATTCAAGTCAATCAGGATGTTAAATCTCAGCTCCTCTAAAACTCAAATTTAAGTCAGTTCTCCTTTGAGAAGAGCAAAGCCAGACTCTTTCAGGCACATCCTGGGCCCTCAAGATGCTCACCTGTAGAAATGATCAGGGCTTCTTCATCAGTTACCGACTATGCCAAGACAGAAATTAACAACCTGTTCGAGGCTCAGTGCTCTGTAGGTAAGCCTGCTTTGCTCCCATGCCTCTGCTCTCCTTCTGAGACGACACTGAAGGGGGAAGCCGGGTTGTTTTTATTCTCTGGATGTGTCCACGCATCTTTGGAAGATACCAGTGGACTTCTGGTATCTTCCTCAATTATTTCCCACCTTGTTGTTTTGAGTCATGGTCGACGCTCACCACATGGACACTCACCACACGGGCTGGCCAGGGAGTAAACCTGGGGCCCTCCTGTCTTATCTTCTGCAGCACTGGGTCTGTGGCATCCAGGTTCACACACACACACACACACACACACACACACACACACACCCCTGCCAGTGGGTGCTGAGGACCGAACTCAGGCCCTCGGGATTATACTGCAAACATTTAACCAACAGCGCCATCTTCCCAGCCCCCATGTTCGCCCTTGACAGTAACCTACAGGAGGAAACCATAGAAAAAGCAGCATGATCCACTGGTGCAACAGCTCTCTGTGTCCCCTTCCTCTTGCTGCTGTCACTATCTCAACCATACAGTGAGTGTCTGAGGCATTTGCTCCACACACCTCAGCGGAAACGCACTGATGAGCATGTAGGGCTGCTCAAGACTCTCACAATCAAACGCCTTCCCCCGAGCCCAGCGGAGAGTTCTTCCAGAGAGCTGTCACCACAAGTGCAGCAATCAGACCTTTAGCCCGATTTTTTTGATGGCGTGAATTTATAAAATACCATTTAGAAAGAAATTTAAACCGGCTACTCGCCTTGTTCCCCTGGCCTGATAATTTCTTGCTTCTTGATTTAGGTGTCGGTGTTATAAAACATTAAGGGCTGGCAGCCTCACCCTTCCAAATTAAATATGCTTTTCAAGCCGTAACGGGTGATGTCACGTCTACTTTCATCTCAGTCATTTCCACAACACTTAAGATCACACCCTAAACCCTACCACTGGCACTGAGTTCACCTCCAGACTGCCATCTTGCTCACTCCTGCAGCTTAACTCGCAAACATTCCCCCAGTGCATTAAAGGCTTGCTCACCTCCGTTTGGAACCAATAGATCCTTTAGTGGGTAACGGAAGACGATTAGGTCCTTTCCTGTCTCATTCCATTTTGCAACCTGGGTACCACGAGGTTAACAGGTCTCCTTTGCTGTGTTTCCTTATCATAATGTGCCTTGCTGCTACAGGGCCAAAACTTGGAAAATGTGAGTAAAAGTGAACCTTTCCTCTTTTTTAGTTGATTTCCTCAAGCACTTTGTCAGAGTGACGCAAAGTGAACTTACTCACTGAGCTGTAAGCCACTGGTGGCCTTCCGACATCCGGAAAAAGCCATGCTTGTGCCTGCCTGCTCAGGGTCTGCACAAGAGCGGCTTCTTCTTACCCTGTACACTAGTCCCCCATCACACAAGTCACCTCTATTGCTTAAAGTTGAAGACCTTTCCCTGGCCCCTATTTTAAACCATGTTCTATAAGGTTTCTTCCCCATACCTCAGTTCAACGTGTAACTATTCAGCCAGTTTGGAGATGTGCGGGGTTGAACTGCTCCATGACACAGTGGGAGTCCTACTGCTCATCTCTACAATCCCACATCTAGCAGTGCCCAAGGTATAGTGCGACTCAACGAATATTTGGCTGAGCTAACGAACACAAGCCCCAGGAAAAGTCTCTTCCTTCCGGGAAGGGAAGTGCCCTTAGCCAGCTGTTCTGACTGCAATGGAGCCAAGCTGTCCACGGGGCTACTTGCTTGTCTGAAGTCAGCTGAAGCTCACCTGGGAGCCAAGTGGCTGACCGCCAGCTTGGAACTCAGCCTGGGAGGCATTTTGGCCACAGGGCCCTCTTCAGTTTGAGCTATGGTGATGGCGGGCTCTAGGGGGAACCCCTCGCCTTGCACATCTACCCACCACGGGGCCAAGAGTGGCATCATCAGCTGGACCTAATGGCAAACAATTGCTGACAGGAACTCAAGCAAGGTTATCAGTTACTAAACTGCAGTAGCTAACTGCTCCCGATTCAATATGAAATTAGTAAGTGGAAAGAGGTGGGGTATGAAGTCTTCCCCACCCCCACGCAGCTTGCTACCTTGCGGGACGGAATTGCGGTGAAGGGATAACCTGGTAACGTAAGCAGCTGACTTCTCATTGCCAACTTGCACACGCTCTGAAAGCACACTGATAAATACCTAAAGTCAATTCTCACCTTTAAAGAACGACAAAGTACCCTCAGCGGCTTTCTAAGCAAGAGAACGGGCTGCTGAGAGACCAGTTTGAAGGCAACCTGGGCCTGGGAAAGATGGATACTTTTATATTTGCTTGCTGACCGTGGAGGCCTAGGGTACATTTTTAAAGGAGATGAAATAATAAAAAAAGAGAACAAGCTAACTGTTAAGACCAAGGTGAAACTTAAAGAGTTTAAGCTGTGGCTTTCCATAAAACATTCTAAAGTGTTATAGAGATAGTGAGTACAGCTTGTGTCTCTTTGAACCATCTCCTTTCTTTTCTTGGTGTGTGTGTGTGTGTGTGTGTGTGTGAGAGAGAGAGAGAGAGAGAGAGAGAGAGAGAGGAGAACGCCTGTGTATGTGCACACACACTAATATGGAAGACAGAAACCTATGTCCAGTACCTTCCTCAATCACTCTTCATCATAATTTTGGGGACAGTGGCTCCCACTGAACTTGGAGCTTGCTGATTCAGCTAGACCGGCCGGCCAGCAGACACCAAGGTTCCGCCTGTCTTTTCCGTGGGGCATGGATTGTAAGAGAATACAGGCATCCGTGGTTTCTTAAACTTGAGTTTTAGGGGCTTGGATTCAGGTCCTTATGCTTGTGTGGCGAGCACCTGACCCTCTGAGCCATCCCCCAACCCCCCCACATTCTCTCTGTAGAAAATTATTCCCATCCTCACCACAGTGCCACTGAAAAGGGGGGGGGTCACACAGAAGAACTACGGAGGATGCCGTCCTCACCCTCCAGGATGTGGTGACAGATCAGGCATGGATCTGTGTTTGGATCAGAGAGTGCAGACCTGGACAGGCTGACTACAAGCTGTGGACTCTTTGTTAACATCAGTGCCCAGGATCTTGGCTTGAAGGCCACACCTGGGGAGGGACTCGGGGTTTTCCCAGACAGTGAGTAGGTTAGAATCCTGTCTGTATGGACAAATGAGGACAGTGTGGTATGTACTCCTGCTCAGCTCTGCCTGTTATCTTCTTGAGATAACACACTACAGGAAATCTATGTTTCTTGTGCAAACAGGACAGCTCCCAAATCCAGGCAAGCAGTGTTCTGGAGAGGATTTAGTGCTTTGCTGTGACTGGCAGTTCAGTCGGGCTTTGCTTTTAGTTAAGAAAGAGCTTCCCGTAGAGGAAATGACACTCAGGAGGGAGAGCTGAGGGAGAAGACAGAGCTAAACTCTTCCAAGCGCCTCCCACTGGCCAGCTGCTGAGTGTCAAGCTGGTCTTGCTTTCACCACCATTTTTTTCTGGCTCTAATATTGGCACATCTTCCCATTCTAGATTCCAGGACCCATTACCCTAAGCCCTCCCTCCCCTCAGCTCACTTGCCCCTCCCACTTCACACTTACTCGGTTAAATCCCACAAAGTACTCTGTGTCAGCTCTCAGGCTGACATAGATGGCTAGAGAAAAACAGACAGTCAGACTAACTACTCTTTCTTTAAATTCATGGCCACTATCATCAAATTTGCCCTTGGGAAGGTCAAATTTCCTCCAACCATTCACTCACACACTCTCCTGGACAACCACAAAACTCTCTGAAAGAGCCATCCAGATTTGCTGCCTGCAGTTTCTCTCTATCCTTTATTTTCCTTTGAACACGTTCCAATGAAGTGTCGCTTCTGTAAGCAGCTGCCATCTATCTCCCAAAGCCCCACATCAGCCTGTGGTCTTCCCTGTGTCAGATCCTCCAGTAGGAAGGAGACAACCCAGTCACCTTCTGAGGCGTCCAGCTTCCTCTGCTCCTTTCCTGAGGTAAAGGCCTTGTCTCTCTTGGCCCCTTTTCATTTCTCTCTCTCTTAATGTACAAGAGAGAGAAATTCCTGTCCAATATGGCAGCCATCAGCTACGCATGCCTACTTAAACACCATGTCCTTCAGTTGCACACATCATGTTCTAACTGTTCCCAAGCTGCATGGCTCTAGTGGGCAGACTCCTGGACAACACAAAGAATTTTTCTGTTCTCCCTGAATGCTCTACA
This sequence comes from Psammomys obesus, assembly GCF_907164565.1. Taxonomy (NCBI): domain Eukaryota; kingdom Metazoa; phylum Chordata; class Mammalia; order Rodentia; family Muridae; genus Psammomys; species Psammomys obesus. Next base: position 16,371,234 of record NW_026596256.1, on the reverse strand, counting down.
GAATATAGCTTTATTGAAACATTGGAGGCTTACTCACAGGACCAACTGTCTTTGTGTCTCTGTCCCTCCCCCTCTCTCTGAAACACCTTTCATCTCTTCCCCAGTGACTTCCAGACTCCTGTTTCTCTCCTGGACATTTTCCTGGACTCCAGACTCCTTTAACCAAGCTCCTGGCCTCTCCCAACCTCTGACCCCCCTCAACCTCCTGCCTCACAGTCTTTCCCATTTCACAGTAAGCTTCGTGCTCTGACCACATCTGAGAGTCATCCTGGACTCTTTCCTGTCCCTCTTCCCGCAATTTTCTCTGGTTGACCTTTCAGAAGCCCTTGGGGTTATCAGATTCCACCATCTTTCCCTGGATTGTTACACACGTTTTTCTCCCTGATTCTGCCCTTCCAGCCTCCCCCACCTTGGCCGAGTCTCAGCAAAATAACCAGAATATAACAAGATAATCTGATTCTACCATTTCTCTTCAAAATTTTCTAATAGCTTCCATCTCTCTCAGAGCAGACACCAAGCCTCAGCCAGGAGGAGCCAGTGTGGCCTGCCTTCCAGGACCAGTGAAATCTGTTCTGCCTTCTAAGTCAGACTGTACCCCGAAAGCCTTCTGCAGCCATCCTCGGGAAGGCTGAACACTCTGCTGAGTCTGCCGGGAAGTCTTGGGGGGTTGCCTCTGTACTCCTCCACAAATGTTGCCTTGGTAGAGAGGCCTCCCCTGACAACCCTGTGGCCATCTCTCCCGGACATCCCTTCCTAACCCACTCTCCTCTGTTCTCATTTCTGCATTTATTCCATGCTAACTATGACATCAATGCTTGGCTCGTTCTGGCTGAACTCCCAGCTTACAAAGACCTCAAGATGTCAGGAGACAATCTTGCCCAGTTGTTTCAGGCACAACCCCAGGAAGTCACTTCCTTGCACCATCTCTGACTGAGCATGACGGGTGGAGAAGTCCACACACGTTTTCTTTACTCTTGCTAGGGTTCCGCTCCCCAGATCCTCCAACCTCTCATCAGGATAAAGTTCATTTAATTTCAGGCTGAATGAAAGTTACAGATTTGAAATGTTCCTATAATCTACTGACTCGACTATGTATATAATTTCCCCTGAAGAATGACTTGTCTGTAATTATTACCTTTAGAGGTTTTAATCATTTCATCTCTGAGGAAGCTATAATTCCAAGTGCCGGGTCCTGGTGTCTGAATTCTCTCGTCAGAAGGAAGTTCCTAGGGAAAACTACCTCAGCCCCACAGATGGCTCTACAACTTCACAGTTAACCTCTGCGCTGTCCTCTGGGGCCACAGGCGTCTTTTACACGGTGTCCATCTGGACTCGGGCGGCAGGGTTGGGAATGGCCAGCAGCAGCATTGTCCTGGCCGTCATGTGTCAGCTGGAGCACTTCGCTCCAACCTGTGCGGTGGCTCCTGGAAGAGCTGACCAAGCCCAACCAAGACCACATGAGTCAGGGAGGAATGACTCCCACCCAGAAGTTGATTCCCTGGGCCACCCACGTTCGAGAGAATACCCATGCGCAAACCCCTTCATCCGAGACTGGCCCCGATTAGAGGAAGCAGGAAGAAAAATGTGCCTGGTAGGGTCTAGGGGAGTTTGCCAGGCACTGGCTCCGCCACTTGCTGATTCCCGTAGGCCACGGGCAAGCAGGAGAACGGGAATTAGGTTCAAGAGGTACTACCTGGCCCTTCAGGCCTTCATCGAGATTATCTCTACACGATTCCAGTACCTCTAAATTCCTTTGGAGAGTATGGATTTCTGTGCTAGGTAGGCAAACCACATTTCCACTGAGAAGCAGGGCCTCGGGGGCGGGGGAGGTGCTTTTTCAACTGGAGCTGCTGGTGGGGAGAACACGCCGGTGACGGTAAAACAGGGAAAGAACACCAGACTTTACTGTAATTTACTGCCGGTGGCCGCTGCTCGGTACTTTTTCCCTTGTTTGTTTGCCTCAGAAAATGTAAGAGGTACTTTCAGAATGAGCCCGTCAGTTCCTTTACACCTTCCTATGAAGAGGTAGATCTAATGCTTAGACTTAGCCTGGGTTCTGTAGACTGATGATGCGGACAGAGGGAACTTGCACCACATCTTAGGAATAAACAGCTATGGAGAAGGCCGTGGGCGAGGAAACGAGGCGTCTGGCTCCCAGCCTCCAGCCACGTGTTCCTCCTGCCCTCAGCCAAGCTTTCAGATGACTGCAGCCTCATAAGCCACCCTGGGCTAGAACCAGAGCTACAGGGCTTTGGGTGGGATTCCTGGCCGTCAGAACCTGGGAGATAAAAGTTTGTTAGGTTAAGCTGACGTACACTGTTTTTACAGCAACAGGTAACTAGGTCATAGGATGAGGACCACACAGTCGGGCCTTTTCATTTCAGATAACCTGGAATGTATGGCTCTGCTAATGTATGAACAAACAAACAAACAAACACAGGCTGGGCAAAAGGATGAGGACGCAGTGTGGCTGCGCAGTAGCGCAGGGCCTCCACGTGGGTCACAGCGGACCCCATCTGCAGCTTCGGGCACAGCCTGCTCAGAGTGAGGCCCAAAGCTTCACAAGGCCAGGATGGCCAGCCCTTGCCACCGTGGTGGCACTGATGGTAGTGCTGGTGTCTGTGTGAGTGACACTCTGCTCCAGGCTGCCCATGGCCATACAAAGACTCTGACGCTGCCTGGTGGGTGCTCAGCCGTGGCTGCACGCTGGCCCTTCTTGGTGAAGATACGAACCCAAGGGTATCGGATAATACTCCCGAGGGGCACGGGGCTGACAGCATTGTCAGGAGGTGTGTAAGAGACTGAAGGCCTCACACTATTTGCACAGTTTTCTGTTGGTTTTGCACCTTAATAATCTTACTGCCCTATTTCAAAGTAAATCCAACTACTGTTTATATACAGCTTTTCCATGATTTTTTTTTTTTCCTCCCTAGAACTTGAGTATGACACACAGCTCTCTAACTTGGGGCATTTTATGAGCGTATGGAGGAAAAACCTCCTTCCTCACTGAGCATTATCTGAGCATGAGTGAAAGTTCCAAGCGCAGCTTTTTTGCTCCTCATGTACGCACCTGCACTGTTACCCTAACTTTTCCCGTCACTGATACTTGATTCCTCATCTCAGCTACGAGGTTTATTGAAGGCTTAAGCTGATGTAGGCATGTTAATAGGGGTCAGGACTATAGAAATGAAACGGGACATATTTACATACAAAATACATGGTTATGTGTGTATTTTGTATGTGCTTGTTTGTGTATGTGCAGGTGTGCATACACATGCAATGTGAAGGTCGAAGGATAACCTGGTATCATCCCTCGGGAGCTATTTTTTGTTGTTGAGACAAGGCATCTTCACTGGCCTGGAACCTGCCAAGTAAGCGAGGCTGGCTAGGCAGCAAGGCTCCACATCCCTGGTGCTGCGATTACACGTGAGTGTCACAACCACACCTGGCTTTTTCCATATGGTTTGTGAGGATAAACTCATGTCCTACCTTCCGGACCCTGGGTTTGAATCTGTGACACTGGTTATTGGTTAGGACGTGTGATCAAGCCCCGAGTGGCAGGGTCAGGAAGGTGTCTGCAGGATGAGTCCCCTCAGTTGCACTTCAGGGATGAGGAGGGGCTAACTGGGCAGATAGGAGACAGGATGGAGAAACAATTCAGGCAGAAGAAGCCACAAAGGCACCAAAGTGCGAGCAGTGTAAGTTAGGTGGTTCAGGAGAATGGTTTCATTAAAGCACAAGTGGAGAGAAATTAAAACAAAAGTAAGTTGGGCCCAAATATAGGATGCCTCTGGTGCCCATATAATCTAAAAAAAAAAAAGAATAAAAGAATTGGAAAGAAAAAAAAGAATAAAAGAATTGGAAAGAAAAAAAAAGAATGAAAGGAGCAAGAAGTTTTCTCTGAGATTATATCCCCTAAATAATTTCATTTTTAGATTTTTGAATAGCACAGATTCTGTTTTCCATAAGATTGTGCTCTTTAATAGCTCTATTGCCAAAGTGCAAGCAAAGATTTGCTTTCCTTTACATCATTGCCAATACTTGCTATGTTTTGTAGGTTTGACCATATTTCATTATGGGTTACATTTAAAATTTCCTAATAACTGAAATGGCGAGCACTTTTTCATACCTTTAATGGTGTGCTTTAAGAAACATTTACTCCATTTTTTGAGCATTCTAAAATGGGATTCTTAGATTTTGCTATTGAATTCTACTTGTGGCTTCAAATATAAATTGAATAGGAACCCCTTATATATGTAATTTTCAATTATTCTCTCCCATTGTATGCTCTGTCATTTAACTCTGTTGATTAATATTTTGTTTTGCAAGACACTTTTAGTTTTATGTAATACCAAGGCTAAAATATTAACAACAAAATTAAGTAAGGTTGATGTAAAATTCCACTTAAAAATAAATCTCTGAAAAAAAGAAAGAATTTAGGCTTAACCATTAAGAGGTGGTTAATGGTGTTAAGAATGGGACGGACAGGTGGGTAGATTAAAGGGTGAAGAACCAAGGATCAAGGAGATAGGCAAGAAACGTTAAAATAAGAAACGGATAGATGATGGTGGTGCCTGTGATGGGGGAGATGATTTAAGATCATTGGAAAGGTAAATTGTTAATGGGAAGTGAAGACCCTGGAGGCATCGTGAGGCATTCCTCCTTAGTACCATGAAGGATGAATGAACTTCTTCCTCCAACAGCTGGGGGCCATTGCCACTGTCAGAACTGGAGAACACTGGCACAGATGCATTAGAAGGAATAGTGATGAGTTAAGTTTTGAGCACAGATAAAGCTGTTTGTTCTCTAGCTGTCTTCAAGGCTAAAAGAGCCTATCTGTCAATTTAAATATAGTCTGAAATGAAGGGGGCAGGTATTGTTTATAGGCAACCAACAGAACCTTTCAGGACCAGGTTTTCTGGGTATGACTACAGCAGGACATGCCATTAGGTGTCCCCTGAGTGAGTCAAACCTGGGGTAAATCTGCCTGATGTACCAACACGAGATGATTTAGATTATATCAAGCAAAGAATCTATTAGACTCTGAAGTCACCCTAGGTCATTTGTCCAAGGAAGCCTCCTGCCACTTTACACCCATGCAGACCTGAAGTAAGTATCAGTACATTCTAAACAAACAAACAATCAAACTACCTATTTCTCTTTATTTTTCAAGAAGTGGAAGCTCTAAGACTACGTAGCCAGGAAAGTTGGCAAGGGCAACCTAAAAATCATGTCTTCCCTTTCCAGATTCAAGACCTTGCCATGTGAGGGTGAGCAGAAAGAATATTAAAGACGGGCCATCACAGTCCCCTTACAGAGGGAATGTCAGGGTCTGTGTTGGCTACTTACCATAACTCTGTAACCAACTACTTGGCAAGAAACACAAGGAAGAAGGAAGGACTTATTCCGGCTTATGGTTTGGAGCTAAATATTTTGTTATGGGCTGAGGGCAGGGGGTTAGGGGTATAAGAGTAGAGATTTCAGGGAGTATGATGTGGTTTGCTTACATCTGGGTGGATCACTTCCAGAGAACAACCCAGACAGAACCAAGACAGGGTACGGCCCACAAGACCATAAACCATCAATCCACTTCTTCCAGCAAAGCACCACTGCCCGAAGATTCCACAACTCTGTCAGTTAGTCGTTCTTGTCAACCTGACACAAACTAGGCCAGTGGTTCTCAACCTTCCTAACGCTGTGGCCCTTTAATATAGCTCCTCATATTGTGGCGACCCCCACTGCGAAATTATTTTCATTGCTCCTCATAACTGTAAATTTGCTACAGTTACGGAATGTAATATAAATATTTTTAGAGACAGAGGTTTGCCACAGTGGTAGTGACCCGCTGGCTGAGAACTTCTGACTTAAGAGTCACTTGGGAAAAGGGAATTTCACCTGAAGAGCTGCGAGATCAGACTAGACTGTGGAGGGATTGTCTCGAGGGATCATCATCTATGAGGGATTGCCTCGAGTGTTGATGGAGGGAGGACAAGATCACTACTTGCAGACCATCCCTAGCTGTGTCTAGGCTATATAAAAAAGGCAGTGGAGTGTGAACAGGCCAGTGAGCAGCACTCTAGTTCTGCTTGAGCTCCCATCTGTTTTCCCCTCAGTGATGGACTGTGACCTACCTAAAATGAAATAAACCCTTTCCTTGCCAAGTTGTTTTTGGTCACAGCAACAGAAAAGCAAAGTTGGGAAACGACCTTCCAAAACAGCGCAATCAAATGAGGATTAAGCATTAAAACATGGGAGGCCGTGAGGAAAATATACCTCCCAAACATAGCAGGTTGATCTCCAGTGGTTTTATGTGGCCACATAAACTCCATGTAGGCCAAGCTAAGACTTTCCGAAATGTTCTCCATTGTGACTGACATCTTACTGTGTCCTTCAAAGGCCCCCATGATTGGCCCCTTACTCTCTGGCCTCTATGTTAGGGGAGAAGAGTGCTGAAGAGTACCCTATAGATCAACAACTAGGAGGAATGAAGCAATGAGACAGAGCAGAGGTAGACCCTGAAGTCCAATGCACCTGTAAACAAGGGTCTTACCGAAGCAGCAGAGAGCCTGGAGCTGGGTTGGCTCTTCTAAGTGGTTCCAACCCTGGAGAGAGCAGACCTTATTTGAAAAAGGAGGCACTATCTCAGGCAAAACAGCTCTGGTCTCAACTGTGAGCTGTCAGCTGCCAACATTCCTGGCAGCTGAAGGAGGACTGCACTCCGGGAAGGGGTGGGCAGAGTGTCATGGCAGTCTGGCCTCCTTGTCTGTATGGCTCCGGTGGTGCTTCCCCACTTGATTACTCAGTCTGCCTTCCTCCAACAGAACTTAGGGGCTGGGTTTGGGGGTTCTATTATATGGACTCTAGCTTTTGTGTATCATGTGAGAATTAGATATATCTCTCTGTTGAGACTTCAACAACTCCAAGTTTTACCCTTATATACTAGTAGGGTTTATGAAAATGATTCATAATCAACGCGTGTGCTGACTAGTTTAACATCAATATGACACAAGCTACAGTGACCAGAGAGGAGGTCACCTCAATCGAGAAGATAGTTTTGTGAATCACATTTCACCATTTATAGCAGGGAATAATTAAAACACGTCTTATCTTATACAAACTCCGGGACTGCTAAAAGAAACCCGAAGGTTTTTTGTTTGTTTGTTTTTGTCAACTTGGCACAAGCTAGGGTCATCTGGAAAGAGAGAACCTCAACTGAGAAAATGCCTTCATAAGATTGGTGTGTGGGAGCATTTTCTTGATTAATGACTGTGGAAGGTCCTAGCACACTGTGGGGCCACTTTTGGGCAAGTGGTCCTGGTGTTTAAAAAAAGCAGGCTAAGTAGGCCTTGGAGAGAGAGAGAAGTGGGGGAGGGAGCAAGCCATTAAGCAGTGTTTCTCCATGGCCCCTGATTTGTTCCTGACTCTAGTTTCCTTCCTTGACTTCCCTTCATAATAGATGGATTGTCCACTCTAGGATGAGAAAAACGCTTTCCTCCCGTGTTGTCTTTGGCCGTTGTGTTTATCACAGGGAAAGCAAACCAGGACACATACCAAATTCAAAATACTTTTAAAAAGAAAAAAGCTAAAACTACTGTTTAACAATGTTAGGTAATAAACACACACCCATTCAAGGGGGAAATACTGAGCTGAAAAGTGAGATATAGCTATTTCTGAATATTTATGTTTATAAATATTTCTAAAGGAGTGGGGTAGAAGATTTGATATTATTAAGACGTAAATTCTTCAAGTAGTTCTATGAATACAACAAAAGTTTTTTAAAAGTTCCAAGTCTTTTGGGCAGAAATTGATGAACTGATTCTAAAATTCAAATGTGAACATGAAAAATTTAAAAAAGCCAAAATGAACTTGAAAGGCAGAAAGGGAAAACAAAACAACAACAACAACAAAAAACCTTATACTTCCATTTTAAACTTTATCATTAAGCTACCTTAATTAAGATAGGATGGTGCTAGCATGGAAAGACAAATAAGTCAACGCAGTAGAACCAAGATTCTACAAGTAAAATCTTTGCAGTCATCAGGTATTGCTTTTAGGCAAAGGTACCAAGGTAACAAGTGAGAAAGGATAGACTTCCTGACAGACAATGATGGGACAACTGGATAGCTGAATGCAAACAAACAAACAAATAAAAAAAAAAAACCCAAATGTTTGCTTGTTTTCATGGCAACTTGTCCTACTTTGGTTCCTATTGCTTTGATAAATATTATGACAAAAATAATGTGGGAAAGAAAAAGTTAATTTTCTCATACAACTCTCAGGTAACAGCTCAGCACTGAGGGAATTCAGGGCTGGATTTCCAGGCAGTTAACAGAAGCATAGACCACAGGTGAATGCTGCTTACTGGCTTGTTCCCAGGTTCATGTTCAGTTACTTTTCTTATCACTCAGGACCACCTGCTGTAATAAAGTTTTGGTTTCTTTAAAAATTCAGTTACATTATATAAATGTTTTTGTTTTAATCCCAAGTGTGGAATTTTAGTTTGGGCTTTAGTTTGTCCACAGCTGATAATTGCCTCCAGCAGGATGTGGTCTTTGCCAGCTGGTAAGGCCTGCCTCCATGCAGCACGGAGAAGGGCGTGGCCTAGGACTCTGAGGGATATAAACAGAAGAGCCCAGAGAGAGAAAGTATGGCATGTCGAGTGGCAGTTTGGAGAGACCAGAAATGCTTCATGGCACAGCAGTGTGGGAGAGAGAGACAGAGGAGACTGCTTGCTGTTTTTGCTGTTGAGGGAGAATTGGTATTGCCTCAAAAGAACCCATTGACCCTAAGCAGCCAGAAGAAGTAAAGGGGTCTGTACCCCATTTCTCCACTATCTTCTCTCTCCCACCTTAGGATTGGAATGTTGGAAGGGAGAGGCTTTAAGGAACCCCAAATAAAGTAGAGTTTTAAAAATGAGCATCTACAAACTGCCTAGGAATGGCACCGCCCACAGTGGGATGGACTATCCTCCTCACTCAACAATCAGGAAAATGCTCCACAGACATGCCCATGGGGTAATATGATGGAGGCAACTCATAACTGGGGTTCCCTCTTCCCAAGTGTGTCAAGTTGGTAGCCAAGATTGGCCATCACAGCAACATTCTCATTCCTAATGTGTAGAGAGTGAAGATAATACACACATCTACCAATGAACAGAGCAACTGTGGTACTGATGTACAATGAGATAGTACTGAAATATTAAGAGGACACAGTGATACATGCTACATCATGGATGACTACAGAAGACAGAAATCAGGGAGATGAGGGCAGCCACAGGCGAAAGATGGCGTACTATACAACCCTGTTAGAATGAAACACGCAGAGAGCACAAACCCACAGAGCCAGAAAGCACATGAGTGGTTGCCTGGACTGAAAGGGGGATGGACTGTGACAGCCAACAGGCAGAAGTGATGCTTCAGGTGACAGAAATGTTTTGTGTTTGGATTCTGTGGTGTCTGTATAAGCCTATACATTTTCTAAAATCACTGATTTATGCCCCTAAAATAGGCCAATCATGTTGGCATGTAATTGTATCTCAGTAAAACTGTTAAAAACTGGAGAGCTTATTGTGCCCACACAGCGAAGGCGGGCATGTCCAGGCTGGTCTGATGGTGTCTGATCCTCCCAAGGGACAGACTTTCTATCTGTGCCCCACCTACCTCTCCTGTGCTCTTGCCCACACACCGACTTCTTTCCTAGTTACAAAAGAGAAGAAACTAGACAGTGAAGAAGACATTGGCCATTGCCATCAAACCCTGTGATGGATGTGTGTGTGTGTGTGTGTGTGTGTGTGTGTGTGTGTGTGTGTGTGCCTAAAGAGGCCGGAATAGGGTATCAGATCCCCGGGAGCTGAAGTTACAGGTAATTGTGAGTCACCCTTGAGCCCTCTGAAAAGCAGTGCTCTTAATCTTTGAGCCATGGCTCCAGCCCATAGGTTCTCAACCTGTGGGTGCCTGTGGGTCTTGACCTTTTTTTTTGGGGGGGGGTCACATATCAGATGTCCTGCATATCAGATATTTATATTACAATTCATTAACAGCAGCCAAATTACAGTTGTGAAATAGCAACAAAAATAAGTTTATGGTTGGGGTCCCCACAACATGAGAAACTGTATTAAAAGGTCACAGCATTAGGAAGATGAGAGCCAGCCACTGCGCTAGCCCCGCATAGGACGGTTCTTAACCTCAAAGAAACATAGGCCTGTACTGCTGCTCCCCGTCACCTAAGGCCCATTAGCAAGAAAGAATGGCAGGGCCGCTCACAGCCTTGGTATTGGGAAATAGTTCTTGCCGTCCGTCTAAACACAAACCCGGCCAGCACTGCTCACGCTGTTAGTGGTGTCTGGTCATGAGGTGATGAACCAGGATGTGCTTATTATTCACGGCTGCTAATTAAAGTGAAAACTAAACGAATCCTCAGTAAAAACAGAAGGGTTCCAAAGAAGCTGTGTGTTAGCTGAACAAATGTTCACTGTTCTTTATATTTTTAGTTCCAAGGCAAAAAACCTGAAGGCTGGGGACATTTGGTACAGTAGAAAAACAGGCTTCTCAAGTTAGAAATGCCTTCATTTTGAACCTCGGTGGTATCCTGAAGTAACTATGCCTTGGGCAAATGTCACTGTAGCTCAGCCTTAATTTTTTCATCTTTACAAAGGGAATGCCGACAGTTGCCTCCAGGGTGAGGAGAGGCCTTAACAAACAGGGTGTCAAGCCTTGCCCTTGCTTAGCCCTCTGCTCTCACACAGCAGAGTGGTTCAGCTGCCTCACACAACCAGCAAGAGTGAGGACTCACTGCTTTTCCTGCCAAAATTAAACAGCTTTCCAGCCACAGTTTCCCTACATTTCCCAGGCTGATTATGCTTCTCAAGGGAATTCCTAATTAGAGATCATCCATTCAACACAGACACAAACACACACTAATTTGGAGAAGGGGGAGGGGAAAAACCCAACCTAAAAAAAAAAAAAATCAAAAAACCACCCCCCACCCCAAATCCAGAAAAACAAAAATAAAGATAAAAGCATACAAAGAACAAAATTCTAAAAATACTTAAAAAACAGAAACAAAACAAACAAACAAACAAAAAACCCTCAAAGTGTTCTAATCTTCCTAATGGTTGATTCTTTGATTCTTTTGCAAAACCAGAGACAGCACTTGGGAAAACATGCTGACCGATTCATGTCCTGGGCACATGACAAAAGGCAAGAAGCCGGTCTGGGTGCTTGTGAAAGTGAATGTGGAGGTCATCACACAGAAGCTTGGGCCATCCATAAAAGGAGGAGAGAGGGTCAGAGGGAGCGAGTGGGAGAAATGGCATGGGGGGGGGTGATATGACTATAAGCCTGTACCGAGTCAGGGCTGGACAGACAGCTCAGCAGGCACAGGGACCTGCTGCCAACCCTGACAGCCTGACTTTGACCCCAAAGATCCAGTAGCAGAAAGAGTGCTGCATCTCAAAGGCCTGACCCTCCCCATACACTTGCTCTCTCTCCCCTTTACACACACACACTAAGTAAATGTGTGTTCTAAGTAAAAGAACAACAACAACAACAACAACAACAACAACAGGGATCCTATTCAAACTGGCAGTGATCAGCCTACAACTTTTAAGTGGCCTGCAGTAACTGTGGTGCTTTTCACAGCTCCCAGTTAGCACTGAGACTGAATAGAGTCCCAGTTACTATTTCTGCAAGAAAGCTATGCCACAAGAGTGAACTCCAAGGCTGTTAATGGGAATATAGAACAAATACCTAATAGGTCTACTTACTGTCTACAAAATATCAAAGGTGTCATCAGGGTAAACTCACTTGGTGTGTCTAATCTACTGACAGGAGCAAGCCATGCCAATGTCATCTGTATTAGTGGCCTTGCTGCCTCCCTGTGCCTCCCTTATCTGAGGCTGCAGCTCACCCGAAGGTGCCCTCCTCCTGTGGGAAGAGGCAGCGAGAGTGGGGCGAAGTCATCTCAGCAGTGGCTGCATGGACCCCTGGGCAGCAAGCCTTCAACCCTTGGTTAGCAGCAGCAGGTCTGCTTGCTAAAGCCAAGCAGCTGTCAAACACCTGCCCCTGTTTTCCAGAACTTTCCTCAGATGCCAGATTGAGAAATTCTATCTGTCCTCCAGTGCCCTCCACAGATAATAGCAGCTAATTTCTAATCCTTGCTTTGTACAAAATTCCCCTAGCTGGAGAGCTGCCTCATTTCACACTAGAGTTAGAAATCAGTTACAAGCAAAAGAAATCAAAGACATTCTCTCTTTTTCTTGGGCGCCATCCATTTTCTTGTATAATGACCAAACCTCTGCCTTTCCTTTTTTTTTGTACAACCCAAAGCCAGGAAAGTAGTTAAAGTCTTGTATTTCCAATTGGACAGCCCAGAGAGAGGCTGCATATGGCACACCTTCATCCATGGCTCTGGTCTGGCGCACAGCAGCAACCCAAGCTGGCCTGCTGAGTGGTGGTGCCTCTGGCCAACTGGAGCCAGCCCAAGCACAGAAGCAGAAAAGAAACTGCTATTCACCTGTTCCAAACGTTGTCTTGCAGGCTTATTGCCTCTCTCTGCTAACCTAGGCCTAGTTCTGGAAGCTTCTAGCCTCTGTACAATCTAACCTAGGCCTAGAATGTTTTCAGCCTCTGAGACCTAATACGCTCACCCTTTCTTATTCTTATTGAACTCAAATCTGGCAGGTACATCTCAGCTGTTATGGCTCAAACTCCTCTCCCAGCTAACTTTTTCAATCTGGCTTCTCTCTCGCCCCCTGAATTGCTCTGCCTGGGCTCAAACTAACTTTAGCAATCTGTTGTAATCTCTTGGCTCCTTCTCATTCTCTGGCTCATTTGGTCTTCACCTGAGTACTCTCTTTCTCTGCAACCTGTCTCTTTATTACTGTCCTTGTAAAACTTGTCTCCTCTCTCTCTCTCTGCATTGCCCATAAGTAGCTTCCTTTTCCTCTCTCTTTTTGTGAGAGTTGGGTGTATCCTATTCTGCCCAACCTTTCTCCGATTCATCACTTGTTCTACCCTTCAATTAGACATGACTTTCAAATATGGGTGCTTCCTTCTGCTAACTAACTTTACCTACATTGTGTGGAATCAAAGACATGTACCACCATGCCTAGACCTAAGCTTTTCTTCACCTGAAACCTGTTCTATACCAGGCTGGCCTTGGACTCAGATCTACTTGCCTCTGTCTTCTGGATTAAAGCTGTGTTTGTATTCCAGTCAGGTCAGACAGATCTAGAAGGTCTTTGGATGTGATCTCTTGCCAGAGCAGCTGTGTTCTGAATTAAAATTCCTTTACACTGAACAGATGCTCAGGTGTGCCTTCTGGGCTATCGGAATACTTTGTATAACATATAGTTTACAGACACAACTGACTACTGACTTCATCACTACATGTCCTCTATGAGAAGAAAAACATAGCTGAATAACACCTGCACTCTTATTTCTCTCTTTGTTTGTTTATATATACTTATTTAAAAGTGCCTCCCTGCACAGTGCAGGCTAGTAGGGAGCTTGCTACATGCGGCCCAAGCTGGATTCCTATTTGGTCCCCTGCCTCTGCCTCCTCAATGCTGGGCTAATAATGGGGAAGAGGTCTTCACCTACCCAGGCAATGTTCATTAGGAGTGGAGGTGCGCATCATGTACCTGTGCCCCACCTCCAAAAGCACCAGGGAAGAGAACCATTTAGTTGAGATTGACAGGGGCGACCAGGATTGCAGCGCGTTCTCTTAGAATGATGGTCAGGGAGGCCCGCACAAGTGTGCTCAGTGTTTTGTATTTGAGACGGGGATCTCACTCTGTACACCAGGCTGGCCTGGATGGAACTCGCTTGTAATCCAGGCTGGCCTCAGACTCGCAGAAATCCTGCTTTAACCAGCTAAGTGTTGCGAGTCACAGGTAGGGAGCTACCACACGAGAGTCATAAAGGGACCTGAAAGGCTTCTCATTAAAACTCACGGCTTGTTAAAGTTCTACACCATTTATTTTGCTCACGACGTCCTGTTCTGTGAGGGTAGCACAGCTCTGTGTGGGAAGTAGTGAGTCTCTAGACTTTAGAGCCAATGCTTTACTGAAGACACTAGGGGTCAGCAGATTCCCAAAAGTTGTGAGTGAAACCAGGAGCCCCGGTGCGCAGGGGATTGAGATGCCCACAGGAAGTGTCTAACTAGCACTGTAGCTGCTTCCCTAAGCCAGGCTCTCCTCTTAGCAGTACCTTCAGCTTTTATCTGGGTCCCTGACCTCCTGAAACGCCTGGGTGCTCAGAGGCGCTGGTGGGGTTAGTGGCACAACCCCAGCTAATTTGCATTACACCTCTCACAGCACTAGCTAGCCCTGCCTGCCAGTTCATAGAGACATGGCCTTATCTGGACCATGAGCTCCTCCACGGGACCGCTTCTGGGGCTTTTAAGATCAAATGGGATGGAGGTGAGAATGAGGGTTGGGGCAGGGACTAAAGAGATGACTCGGTAGGCAACTAAAGACCTCACTGCTCTTATAAAGGAGAGGTGTTCAGTTTCTAGCACTCAAGCACCCATATCATGAGTCTCACTGCTGACTGTGAAGATCCTTCTTCTGGACCCCACAGGCCAGGTACCTGCATTTACACATTTGTGAACACACACACACTTACGTAAATAATCAAAATTTACTAAAAGATTGAATGGAGGGGGTAACGGACAAATTTGCTAAGGACAACTGGTTCTTCTGACAGAGTTCGTGGAAACCTCCCCCTAACCCCTCCTCTAATTGTGTAAGAAACTCAAGGCTATGGAGTCACATGATCAACAGCCTGGCAATAACCAGGTGTGGCAATGAGGGGCAGCTATAGAAAGAAGCTGACTGCAAGAAACACAGCAGAGGTTTAATAAAATGATCACATTTAGCCAGGCCTGGTGGTGTTAATGCCAGCACTAGGGAGGCAGAAGCAGCCGGATCTCTGTGAGTTTGAGGACAGCCTGGTCTACAATGTGAGTCCGGGACAGCCAGGGCTACATAAAGAAACCCTGTTTTGAAAAACAACAACAAAATGATCAAGTTCTGGGTAAAATCCTATTGAGTGAAAGAAACAAATTCTAAATCGTGTGTGTGTGTGTATGTACCTCCCTTGCTGGAAATGGAACCCAGAGCTTTGTAGAGGGGTGCTCTTCCCTTGAGCTCCAGCCACATCGCAAGTGTTTTCTAAAGAGCTTTCTAGGTGCTTAAAAGCCAGGTTGAATTTTTTATTATATATATTTTTTCACATTTGCATTTAATGGCATCTTACATAACACACTGAGGGACACAGCATTTCAAGCTGGAAAATGTGAGAGCAAATGACCTGGAAGTTAAAACTTTGTGAGCTGCATGCCAGCCCAACCTGTGCTGGGGCCCCAAAGCTTCTCTGGGTGACTGAGACCATGTACCCAGATCTCCTGACTGGGGAAAGGCCTCTAGCCTCTCAGCTGCTGTGAAGACCATTTCATTGCTGGGTCTGCCTCCTTCCCATGTGCTCAGCAGCACGTGTGTGTGCCTGTGTGTGTGTGTGTATGTATGTATGTATGATATATATCATATATGTATATGAAACATACTGATCAGACCTATACTCTCTGCCACTGCCTCTGAAAAGCAGCGTTGGGAGAGTACAGGCCTCCACTCCAGCTGTCTTCTGAGGTCCACCCCCTACTCCGCCCTAAGCACTCTCTGGGTCCTCAGAGCTCAAAGGCCTGGGCATTTCCTTCATTACCAAGATGGTTATTTGGAGCTGCAGACAATCAGAAAGAGAAGGCAGGGAACACTACGGCAGTCAGCTCTCCACAGCAGCGAGTACTGCATCTGCGGATCAACTGCAGAGAAAAAGCATCTCTAAGAGGTCTGGAGGGTAGACGTGGTGGCTAAGAGCACGGGCTGCTCTTCCAGAGACCACGGCTTGGTTCCCAGTGCTTACATGCAGTGGCTTACAAGTATCCCTAATGCGTTTTCTGATCTCCTCCTGCACCAGACGTGAACATGGCACATACATATAATGAAAGTAAACCATTCCTACACACGAAATAAATAAGTCTTTTAAAGTTAAAGCAAAAGACATTTAGGGCTGCTGAGATATTCCCTGGGAATAAAGGTGCTCACTGCCTTATGATCTGAGCCCAACCCCCAGGGCCCGCTTCATAAATGGAGAAACTCACCCCTGCAAGTTGTCCTCCGACCTCCACACGTGAGCTACGGCACATACACACAGATTTGAATAAATGTAACAACTGTGAAGTAGTGTCTGCAGCGAACATGTGCAGACCTTAATCTTGTGATTATTCTCTAAAGAGCTCAGTCTAAATCGTATTTCCATCATGTTTGTCCTGTGTTCGCTATTAAAAGCAATCGACCAAGAGCTCAGCGTTTGGGAGGCCATGCCTAACGGGCTGTGTATAAACACTACTTGGGAAGTGAGCACCTGTGCACCTTGGTAACTACGGGGAGTCTTGGAATAGTCCCCAGGGACTACCAAGGGATGACATATGACCCCAGGGAACAGGCAAAACTGACTCCACCTTTTGGCTTCCCTCAGTTTATTACATACTACAAAACAGAGCAAAGGTCCTGTGTGTTCGTGTCCCTTTGACGAGATAGAGCTCCATCTACAGAGGGTATGGATGTCGGAGTTCACCACCTCAGCTCAAATCTCAGCAACTCCCCTGGGATTGGGTGACTTCATCTCTATCTGTAAACAGGTGATGGATGAAGCCTGTCCTTCTGGATGCTATCAGGTTTTTCTGTAACACGGGTTATGATTTTAGCATTGGAAACAATAGCTGCTAGGACTCTAATCTCAATAGTCCTTAGGAGGAAAGCATGACGTGACCTATAGAAAAGCAGCCAGTTCTCGACGCATTCCCGCTGCCTCTATTTATTCCCACCTGTGCCAAGATTCCCTAGGTATACGATGATAAAAGCTGGTTGCAAGAACTTCCAAATGCAGTTCCCTGTATACAAAGAGAGACACACAGGGCCCGTATCTCTGATTGATTGGAATCTTAGATAAGCCACAGCACTCTGAGAATAATTACAGGGTTAATGCTTATGACTTAGTAACGATCTGCTCCCTGGAGCGTCTAGGTGCAGTCTCAAAGGAAGTACTGAAAACTTAAAGTTGCGGCCCTCCTTGCTCTTCCTCTGCTGCAGGTATGTCTGTGCACTGAGGCATGTGAGTGCAGTTGTGGGAGTCTGTGTGTGGAGGCTGGAGGACAGCTTCCGGTAGCATCCTCAACCATCCACTTCTTTGAGATGAGGTCTCTTATGGGCCTGGAACTCAACGATTTGGTTAGACTGGATGGCTGGTGAGCCCAGGATCCTCCGGTCTCCATCTCACCAGCACTGGGATCATAAGACCAATGCCAGCCACCAAGCCTGGCACTTTCAGATGGGTTCTGGGATAAACTTCAGTTTGTTGTGTCTGCAGGACAAGGAATTTGTCCCCAACCCCATCTTTCCTTATTTTATTAAAAAAAATTAAAAAAACAACCCATATTTCTAAGGATTTTAGTCAGTCACTCAAAATCAGGCACCCAGAGGGAAAGTTTAGAACCCACATATACACACCTATTCCAGGATTCCTGTCAAGGCGGCAGACACTGGGCTATCTGGGGACCGGAGCAGCGATGGAAGCAATCTCTCCATGCTGCATGGCTGCAGGGCTAACCCCTTTCCTCCTCTCTCTGGCAAAATTACTAGTTTCCCACAACATCTGTAAAGTGGCCTTAAAGCGTCCCTTCTTCCGAAGGGTTGGATTACATGATGACAGGTGCTTACATAGCCATCTTGGACCATAAACAGGTACAAGATGAGGATGGGCCAGAAGACAGAGAGGAATCCACAGCTAACACTCAAGCAGAGACTTCAGCCGGCTTGAAGCTGTCGTAGGTAGCAGACCTCCACACTTCTTCTTCCATATACCTTGTGCAAACCCAATCCTGAAGCTCTGATGTTTGGAACATCGGTCACTCACAGTAACAGTCTGAGACTGCCAAATCTACTCTTCATGTTTCCTCTCCCACTTGTGGTATCAGAGCCACGCTGCTCCTAAGATGGTGAGTCACCTCTAAATGGGCTTCGGGCTGTCAGTCATTCCCCTCATACCTCTAAAATCCCACTCACAGCTTACAGAATGAATTCTACCCACATACATTATATTGGAAAGGTAGCCTCACTGATGCAGAAAGGAATTGGGACTTAAAGAAAAAATCTGGGCATGAAACCTTTTTTTTTAGAGAAAAGTGATCTATTCAAAACCACTGCTTTTGCCTACTGTCACTGTCACTTTTATGGAACTAAGAAAATGTTCCCCAGCTGCAGCAGGGCCACCTTAAATTTCTACAATTAAGTGATTTAGGCTCTTATTCCCAGCTTCTTCACCTATAAAATTAAAGCTCACATTATACCTGCAAAAAAAAAAAAAATTAATTGACCAACTGAGCTAATGTGTGAAGGTCTCCCAGTACTTAAAGGGTGATTCAATAATGTACTGGCTACTTTTACATCAATTTGATACAAGTTTAGAGTCATTTGTGGAAACCTCAACTGAGTAAATGCCCCTACCAAACTGACCTGTGGGCAAGGCTGCGGTACATTTTATTGACCGATGATTGATGTGGGGTGGGATGGGGTCCAGGTCACGTGGGTGGTGCCACCCTGGGGCTAGTGGTCCTGACATATGTAGGAAACAGGCTGAGCAAGCCACGAGGAACAAGTCAGAAAGCAGCACCCCTCCATGGCCTCTTCATCAGCTCCTGCTTCTGGGCTCCTGCCCTGACTTCCCTTTATGAAGAACATGTCAGCTTCCAACCACACCATTCCTAGGCATATATCCAAAATATGCTCAAGTATATACAACAAGGACATTTGCTCAACCATGTTCATAGCAGCTCTATTTGTAATAGCCAGAATCTGGAAACAACCCAGATGCCCCTCAACTGAGGAATGGATACAGAAATTGTACATTTACACAATGGAATACTACTCAGCAATTAAAAACAAGGAAATCATGACATTTGCAGGCAAATGGTGAGAACTAGAAAAGATCATTCTCAGTGAGGTATCCCAGAAGCAGAAAGACACACATGCTATATACTCACTTACAAGTGGATATTAGACATATAATATAGCATAAACATACTAAAATCTGTACACCTAAGAGAGGCTAAGGAAGAAGGAAGACCCTGGGTAAGATGATCAATCTTCATTAAGAAAGGCAAACAGGATGGACATTGGAAGAGGGAAAAAACAGGGAACAGGATAGGAGCCTACCACAGAGGGCCTCTGAAAGACTCTACCCAGCAGATGCTGAGACTCATAGCCAAACTTTGGGCAGAATGCAGGGAATCTTATGAAAGAAGGGAGAAATAAAGACCTAGAGGGGAAAGGATCTCCACAAGGAGAGCAACAGAAACAAAAAATCTGGGCTCAGGGGTCTTTTCTGAGACTCCAACCAAGGACCATTCATGGATATAACCTGCACCGATGTAGCTCATGGCAGCTCAGTGTCCAAGTGAATTCCCCAGTAAGGGGAATAGGGACTGTCTCTGACATGAACTCAGTGGCTGGCTCTTTGATCACCTCCCCCCTGGGTGGGAGGGGGCGGCCTTACTAGGCCACAGAGAAAGACAATTCAGCCAGTCCTGATGAGACCTGATAGGCTAAGGTCAGATGGAAGGGGAGAAAGACCTCCCCTATCAGTGGACTTGAGGAGAGACATGGGAGGACATGAAAGAGGAACGGTGGGATTGGGAGGGGACAAGAGAGGGGACTACAGCTGGGATACAAAGTGAAGAAATTGTAATTAATAAAAAAAAAGAAGAAAGAGCTATTAAAAAAAAAAAGGACATGTTAGCTGAAATAAAACCTTTTTCCCCAAGTTGCTTTTGGTCTTGGTATTTCAGCCAAGGAACAATGTTTGTTTGTTCTTTTGGTCTTTAATTGATACAAGTGAGAGACTACTTGTAAATTTGCAGAACTGCATTCTTATGCACGAGTTTTTATAATCAGAGTAGCCTTAATTACTAAAGATTGGGTTTCTTCAATCAGAATTGTGACAACAGCAATAAAATGATTAATTGTAACCATAAAAATTGCTAACATGTTGTGTGATTATCAGATATTAGGCACTGTGCCAAGTCCTTTATTTTCGTTATTGCGTTAAAATCTTGTTTTTTCCCCCATCCTCTAGAGATGTTTTCGGGGTGGGAATAAAAATGAGGATATGTACAGACACTGTTTACAAAAGGACATTTCAACTCAGACATGGTAGGTGGTGATGTTCGCCTTTAATCTCAGCACTCAGGAGCAGAGGCTGGTGGATATCTGTCAGTTTGAGGCAGCCTGGTCTACACAGTGAGTTCCAAGCCAGCCAGGACTACATAGTGATGATAAGGTATACAGAAATATGGAGTTGTTACTGATTGAATAGCTAACTCCTTTTAGGAGAAAAAGACCTGAACGGATTTAAACTAAAATGGGTGGATCTGTTTTCTTTAAAGACTTAAGACAACATACTGATAAATATTTATGAAGTTGCTTACTCTAGAGAAGATGACAAAATGTGCATGCAGAACATACTAGACTCCCTTCCTTCTTCCTTTAAATATTCTTCATCATTTGATCTGGGGAAAAATAAGCATTATATAATTCTTAAGAAAAATAGGGTGCTGGAGAGACAGCACCACATCAGGAAGGGCTGAGAGCTCCTCCTGCTCTTTCAGAGGCCCTGAGCCCAGCACCCACTCCAGGCAGTCAGCTCACAGTCACCTGGAACGCCAGCTCCAGAATATCCTGGACCCTCTTCATTCGCACAGACAGCTGCAGTAACATGCATGTCCATATACAGACACAAATGCATACACACAATTTAAAGTAAAAATGAAAGACTGACTGACACGTGCTGCATATGTACAATTATACATATATGGAAATATAAATGCTTTTTCTCTTTTGCTTATGAGTAATGGCTTAAGTTCTGGAAATGTGTGTAAGCTGACTGAAATCCTGAAATTTCCCCCCTTAGAGAAACAACATTTCAAACACCTTACTTAGATTAACTGCTGTCATCCCCAGCAGAAAATTCCTGTGTGTATGTGTGTGTACTTTTATACATAACTTTCCCAGAACTGCAAGAGTAAAAATTAGAACTGTCGTTCATTTTTATTACATACAAAGGGGGACTATAAGCTCTAGGGTTGGGAAATGAAAAGGAAAAAAACAAAAGCCCAGATTCTAAAACGGGAATTTTTCAGGTTAAAATCACAGACTTTTCATTTTCAGCACAGCCAGAGCACAGAGGAAGCCCTGAGTGACTGAAGTCTGGAGTAAATGTGTACTGTTTACACGGGCACGGCCACGGCAAGGATGGGTGCCTCAGCGCTATGGGAGAGGTAAGGCCTTCCCTGCATGAGGCTCAGAGGGATGGAAAGACTTCCTCTGATCTAAGTGTGAATGTCGACAGTGTGTGCAAAAGAATGTCCACCATAGCTTTCTCCCCAAGTTTTTTTTTTATACCCACCCGCAGGTGCTTGCTGCTTCCTATAGAGGCTGTTCCTACTGAGATCAGCTAAGCCTACTTCCTTGTTCAGTTGTATATACTCCTAACCTCTTGTTTATCTGTATGTAATAACGCCACCTTCCGATTCCACTGTATATACTAAACAGGATGAGCTTTGGGGACGCCATGGCTTCTCCATCAGAGCCCAGGCCACCCAATCCCAGCCTTTCTGTGTATTCATGTTTGTCTTTTTTTCCCTTCCCTTGCAGCCCCAATAGGTCAGCTCTTGAAAGCTGCGCAGGACATAGCAAATCCTGCATCGAGCAGCTTTGACTCAGCCACTTTCCTGCATCTGTTGGTGGGAAAGGGAGGACCCATGAGGGGTTCAGAACAGATTACAGACTCTGGATCGGATCAGGGTGACTTTACCAAGCAGACATGTGACCGTCGGGGCTGGCCTGAGGCTTGCCTACACTTGACCCCTCATTTTATGGTAGAGATTGTGGAAGTGGGTTATCAACACGGCCACATCAGTGCAAGTTCACGGACTGTCACTCATGCCATCACATTATATGGCGACTGTAGCTCCACTGAGGTGGGGGCACTGCTTTGTATGTGAGTGTGCGGCGCATGTCATGCTCCATTCACATGTGGGGAATGAGTGAGTGGATGGAAGCGAATCTCCTTTCCGGAAACCTTTCCAGGCCCAAGCCCTTCCATCTACCCTGCAGGACTTCAACACAGACATTCTAGCCCAAGTGAACCCAGGCTTGGCCGCAGCTTCCGCCAGCCAATCTCTGTCCTGCGTTAGTGTTCCAGACTCCAAATCTACCATTTCCACTTTACTGAAAATGCCTCAATAAGTCTTCATCATTCTAGGATAAAGTCCAAAATTCCTGACGAGGTTGAGAAGAACCTGGCCCCAACTAGTCCCTCCCACCTGAGCCAGAATTAATGAGCACTGTGTCTGGGCCCAGCTCTCCCTCCCATCTTCCAACAGGATGTGGTAAACTCCCAACAGCCTCTGTCACCTCTTGATCTCTCCTTACCCTTGCAGTACTCCTTACAACCCTTGCTGGGCTGTCCTCAAGTGCCTGGTTAACTGCCCTGCTTTTGTGCAGCCTTCATGATGCCTCCTGAAAGCAGCCTGGCAACCCTTACTCGATAAACATATTTGCTTTTGTGCCAGTTTCACTGCCATGAATGCTGTGATCCTCCACTCTGTGACTTCACAGATGAGAAAGTGAGGCTTTGGAAGGTTAAGCCACTTGCACAGGGCTAGGGTCCCTATGCTCCAAACTTGGCTGTCTTTCCACTACTTGGCCTTACTTCACCTTTCTTTACCCTGAGGGTAGCTAAGGCTGCATACCTGAGCCTGACTGCCCTCCACTGTGCTGGCCCCTTTTACCTCAGGAAGAAGGAATGCCTGAGGAAAAAGAATTTGCTGGTGGCGGCTCCAATAGGAGCAAAGCCTCTAGAACAGCAGAGTGAAGGAATGTAGGTCAAATAATTGCCCGGCCCAGTCTCTCCTCAATTGCCTAACTTTTGTCATTTGCATACGTGTGGCCACAATCAAAAATCATCAGATGGAAAATCCCAGCATAGCAGCTGTCATGAAAACGAAGGGTTTTCAAATCCTCTGTTTTATCGCCTGCTCATTCTAATTCAAAATTTCACATTCCACTACTGGTGAACAGCCAGCTGTACAGCAACTATGGCAAGGGTCTGCAAGAATCAGCCTTGTTGGGCAATGGTAAATATGGACAAGGGCTAAGGTACAGCTCAGTGGTACAGTGCTTGACTAGCATGCCAGGGTCCCCAGCACAGAAACAAGGAAGAGATGATAATGATTATAAAGATGAGGAAAACCAGCTAAGGTCAGTTATGGGCCAAGTACATGCTCATATCAAGCCTGCTAGATATAGAAAGCAAAGCAAAGAAAGTTCATGGAAGCTTTTCAAGACTGAACAGCTAACGGGATGAGAGGGTTTAAGGAAAGGGCTTGTCAGTAAACGGCCTGCTTGCAAGCTGGAGAACCTGAGTTTGGACCTCCAGCACCCACCTGAGCATGATGGTACACACCCGCAATCCTAGCGCTGCAGAGGCAGGCAAGAGGAGCCTGGGGTTCCTGGCCAGGGAGTGAGCTCGAGGGTGAGGAAGAGATCTTGTCTGCCTCATTGAAGGGCAATTAAAGAACCTGACACGGAGAGACTCTTAACACCCAAACACACACACACACACACACACACACACACACACACACACACACACACTACCCAAATACATACACA
>NW_026596256.1:16325615-16347433 GCF_907164565.1 Psammomys obesus | reverse complement strand
CACAGACTACACAATACCAAACACACACACAGATTTATAATAAACACATACAGACTCACATTGCACACACACACACAGCTTCACATACACACACACACAGACTCAAACACACGTACAACACCCAAACACACCCACACAGAATTAGAATACATAAACATACAGACTCACAATAAACAAAACACACACACACAAACACAGCCTCACAATACCCACACACACCCACACAGAATTATAATACATAAACATACACAGACTCACAATAAACAAAGACACACACACACACACAGTCTATCTGGTTCCAAGCTTATTTTTTTCTCCCCAACTTTCTAGTTTGAATGAGACAAATGAATAGTAATACGAATACATCATATTTATATTCTCCAAAAAGAATCAATTTAAAATTTAACAAACAAAATATTATTTCAATAAAAATTTACATCTTATCAGCACACCCTATTTTCAATAAGAAACTTTACAATATTGATCCTTTCAAAGTAAAGGTGGAAAGAAAGAAAAATGCCTTGTTAGAAGAATCTGAGGGCAGGATTTATATAAGCATAAATTCCACAATTAAATGGACATGGTACATGTTTTTTTAATCCCAGCACTGGGGAGGCAGAGGCAGGGGGATCTCTGTGAGTTCAAGTCAGTCTGGTCTACAGAGAGTATTCAGGATAGTCAGGGCTGTTACACAGAAACACCTTTTCTCGGGAAAAAAAATTCTCACATTTGAAAACTAGACTCCTAATAAAATCAAGTTTTACAATAACCTGTGGGATACTGTTATTAAAAAAGTACATGTTCAGGTTCAAAAGCATGGGAGGTGTGATGTAAGTGTCAAGAGGAGGCCACGGGAACGAGTGGGGCCAGAGCCTCCCACCAGCTGACATGAGGCTGTGTAACAGTTTTAACCTCCCATCCTGGAAGGAGGCTCATAAAGACACTCCATGCTAAAGGGGGCCTGAAACAGGGTATTATAAAGAAGTGTGTAAAGACACAGGAGGTCCTAAGGCAGCAGTTATTAACCTGTGGGTCTCGAACTCTTATCAGATAGCCTGCATATCAGATATTTAAACCATGACTTGTAACAGTGGCAAAATTACAAAGTAGTAAAATCATGAAGTAACAACTGAATAGTTTTATTTTTTTGGGGGGGGGTCACTGCAATATGAGGAACGGTATTAAAGGGTCTCAGCATTAGGAAGGTTGGGAGTTGCTAGGAGAGGTGAAATATTCCATCCGTCAGGGAGTGTTCAGAAAGTAAACGACTCAAAGTAGGTTTAGGAAGTCCCTTAAACTGACCAGGTTCACTAGGCCCCTCCCCCTGCCAGCGTATAAGCGGTAAAGACTGCTGAGACTCTACCACATGCTGAGCTGCCCGAAAGGGGCTCAGGCCAACCGATCTACCTGGAAGGGTGGACACTCTGCACAACCGATCTACCTGGAAGGGTGGACACTCTGCACACTGTTGAGCTGCCTCTGGGCTGTGCAGTGCACTGCAGGCCCAGCTTTTGTGAGCTGTCGGCCGTGCAGGGGTGGGCCCTGGTGATGCAGCTGTCTCTGAGTCATTTCTGCTCCTGGTAAATAAGCCCCTCAGTCATATTTCTCCAAATAACCCCAATAAAACTCAGTGGCTCATCAGGCTGGACTTTGATCTGTCATCTGTCCCCTAAGTGGGGCAAGTGGACATTTGTTCACAACTTCCCAGGAACAGAGCCCGAAGGACAGGAGAACTGTTGAGAACAATTTTGAAGGGTTTGAGGTTGAAGCAGTAGACACAAATCTCTTTGGCAACTAGGGTCCAAAGACAATAGTCAGAGTCAGCTAGTCATGGAAAAACAGACTAATTCAGCAGCTTGTCCTATGAGTCCTTGTTCTAATGCCATGACATCATCTGGAGGAAGACACTGTGGGGTTTGTCCAGAAACTTGCAGTCATTTCCCTCGCTGGCATTCAGAATGGAGAGCTTTAATTTTTGCCTTCCATCCATGATGGTCCTCTCTGTGCCCTCCTAAGAGTTGTTATTACTCTGCTTCTCTGCAGTCAATACAGAGCTTGTCGCCAGAGTTAGCACGATGCTTGTCCAAGGCAACCTATGTCCCAAATCACAACTCCGAATCCCCCTTTTCTCTCTGCATCATCACCTAACAATTGTTAGATAATGAGAGTCGTGTCTGCTCCCATTTTCTACAGGTGTCTTTGCCTGAACCATGCTGTGTTTACAGCTTGCTTTCCTGTAGGGAATCTGGAAAACATGGCTCCTGAGCATGCATCCCAGTAGGTCTCCCTTACCACAAGTTATATTACATATATTCCAACCTTTGTGTCAATGACTCCCCCAAACTCAGACTTTTGTCTGGTTCCTCAGTGCTCCTCCAAGCTACCTTCATACACAGGTCATCTATCTACCTGTTTGTGTGGACTTTGTTTCTGTCATCCTGTCGTCTACAGCTCCGGCCTCTCCTGGTTCAGGGGTCCTCACTCAGGACTGTGGTCTCCCTGCTGGAATAGACTCACCGCTCTGCATGTCCCTTCCATAAATCACACCCCACCCACACACACTTGTTGAGAATGGTAGTTCTGAAAACTCAGATCTCACCTCCAGGGGCTCTGCCCAATCCAATCACCTTAGCATGATAAGGTTCTAGGTATCTAGCTCTTGCCTAAATCCTTCATTCAAGTGGTTTGCTTCATTTAAAATACAGATTTCGATGGTCGGTGGTGGTGCACGCCTTTAATCCCAGCACTTGAGAGGCAGAGGCAGGTGGATCTCTATGAGTTGGAGGCCAGCCTGGTCTACAAAGCAGAAGAAGCAAGCTTCTAAAGAAAGTGAGTTACAATGAACAACATACGCTGACCTCTGGCAGTCCCATCTCTGCCCCGACCCTTGAAAGCTTGCCTGTGCCATTCATTATCTCTATGTGTCGGAGGCTAACATACAGTGGGTGCTTGGTGGATCATCGCTGCAAGAACAAGTTCAATAATAAGCCACACCCACAGCTCCTTGAGAACCTTTGGTTCTGGTAGCAGAAAAGCACCCCCCGGTTGAGAGAAGCCCGCAATGCGGCCGAGCTCACGAGATTCTAGCGTTACACAACCCATTTCTAGAACAAGTTCTTACGGCATCTGAAAATTTAAAAACCGGTAGCATTTTTTAAAAATGGAATTAAAATTCTGAACACGGTGCCTTCCTTCCAGCCTTACACAGAACGCTCCTCTCTCTCCTTCAGACGCTGTAGGGAAAGGAGGCGGGAAGCAGGCCTGACTCAGAGGTCGCTCTTCTCGGCAGAGTTGGGGGAATGTTTTCCTGCTTAGGTGGCACAGTACACTGCCCTCCCCGGTATGGCTAAGTCTGAATCCTCAGAGCCTGGGATTAGGTCTTGACGTTTTCTTGCAAGCAAAGGAGACTTGGAAGGTATGGGGAAATTAAATCGTGAGGTGAGATTATCCGGGATAACTTGGATGGCCCTAACACAATCACAAGTGTCCCGAGAAGAGGGCTGCAGGAGTGTGAGAGGGGAATGTGACAGACGGACGGTGATGTGAAAAGAGCGCAGGGCAGTGCGCCACAGCTTGCAGACGCCTTCTAAAAGCTAGGAAAGGCCAGAGAACCTCTAGACCTGCAGGAGGATGGTCTTTGATCCCGTGAGACCATTTCAGACATCTGGCCTCAGAGCGGTGAGATAATAAATGTGCACGAAAAATTGTGGCAATTTGTTGCCGCAGTGCAAAGCAATGAACGCAACTGCCCTTCTCCAATGAACAACAAAATGGCTGACACACAGGAACTATGAGCAAAAACCTGGGACATAGTTTCATCTTTTGTCTATATGCTACGCCAGTATCTTTGACCTTGCGTTCTTGTTAGAGCCATCTGAGAAGCTTCAATAAACAGACACTGGCATTGGGATAATAGATTCTGACAGATAGTTCATAGCACATACATACTAATGCTGGGCCCCGAGTGAATCAGAATCTCTGGTGGGGTGCATAATACCTTGGACTGGAACGTGTTAAAGCCATTTGAGGGTCATGACACACAAGAATAGTAAGAACCCTGCCTCATAATGACAAAGCTAGGGTAGATTGCAGGCCTTTACAGCCATCTCTCCAGCCCAGAAACAGTTGGTTTTGTTTTTATTTTTTAAGGGAAGACTGTGCCTTCACTTAAATTCTAACCAGAAAAGAAAGCATCTATGAAGGGCATGCACCACAAATTCTCATGCGGCTCACATTCTCTTTTTATAAAAACAGTGTGTGGCACATGTAACCAAAAGTCTCACAGGGCTGGGGCAACGGCTCAGTCGGTAAAGTGCTTGCTGGGCCAGTTGGAAGACTTGAACCCAGATCCCAGCAAGCTCGTAAGAGCGGGGTGTGTCGGGGTAGGTCTGTAAATGCTGGCACTGTGGAGGTGGAGCCAGGAGGATCCTCAGAGCTCTCCTCCTCATGTCCCTGCCTCTATAATGTTACCATGGAGGGTCAAGGGCTCTGGACTGTTACCTCTGCAACTATGAGCCACTCCTTCCTCCTTGAACTCGCTTCTGTGAGGCATCTGGTGGCAGTAGCAGCTTCAGTTCTTACTGCAGATCAGCAAATTGGCATCGACCTTTTTACACATCAGTAGTGTGATCTTGACTGGCTGAGAGCCACCCCTGAGAAAGAAACCTAACTTTCCTCTGATCACAAAATCAGCTTTGGGGCCATGAGGCTAAAGTGTAAGTTCTGGATCATACAATCATACAGACCCGGCAGTTCTCAAAGTGTGGCCCTGGGACCAGCAGAATCAGCATCACCTGGGGCTCGTTAGAAACATGAGTCCCTGGACCCAGGCTTCCACGAGCTATCAGTGTTTTAACAAGCATTCCAGGGGATTCTCTGTCTGCTCAAGCTTCAGAGGCATCAAATGAAATGACGTCGTTATCTGGAGGCAGGTGCAGGAACAGAGGGGAGGGAAGGAGGAAGGGAGTGATGAGTAATTTTATGTGCCAACTTTACTAGGCCAAAGCGCGCCACTGTTCAGTCAAACATCAGGCAAGATCTCCCTGTGAAGTCAGCTGACTTGAAAAACAGTAGATTCTTTTCCATATAGTACGCCAGTCCACCCACTCAGCGAAAAAGGAGACAACGCAGGTCCCAGAAAAGGGGCTGCCTCTCAGCTTTGGAGTCCCAAGATACACATCAATTCTTGATCACCTTTCCCCTTCCCTCTACACACCACACACACACACACACACACACACACACATACACACACACGCTTTGGTTCTTTCTTTGGAGAACTATGATTAATATGGGCTTGGGAGGAGAGATTTAAGGCAACCTACATTAAGAGTAGAAATTTATTCCTTTCTTTTCTTTTTTTCCCCCAGTACCATATGTTCAACAATTAGTAAATTCCCATATATTTTTGGTAAACTCACTAAGAAAGGGCAATGGATAATTTGGCCCTGAGAGGAGTCTCTTGGAAAAGCACCAACCCCAAAGACACCTCCACTCAATTTGTGTGGACAATAAACCTCTCCTCAGGAATCTTCCAGATTGTATACATGAGCCAACGGGATGTCACATCTGGGAACGTGTTGAGTGTGCCCATGCTTAATTTCTTTAAGTGGAAGAACACTTGGCACTCGGCAGGCCCCTCTTCAGCTTCATGCCCAGCCGTGGCCCTGCTGTTTTAAGTGTGTTGGTGTGGTGGCTGCATCTTGTCGTTACTGCCAGGCTTTATATCCAGAGAGAGCTTTTAGGGTAGATTCTTATCCGGGCATTGCTCTTCTGATACCGTGAAGTTGAAAATCCAGCCTTAAAATGTTGTATATTTTAGTACCTTCCACAACCCATAATGGAAAGAATGTGGTTTCCTGACAAGAGAACAGAATTCACGACTTCCACATTGCAAGTTTCCAGGGGGGTGAAAGCTAGAAAAACAAAAGGCAAGGTTGCCTCCGGGCTTTAGAGATTGTTTTCAGTACACTGAAAGTCATCCTGATGAGGTCATTATGTGTCCTCCAGGATGGTAATGTTATCTATTACATACAACTATAAAGGAGTAAAAGCATACCTTGGTTAATTTTCTTCATTCCTCCTACTTACATCTAAATCAAGTTTCTCGGAAGCTGTGCCAGGTTCTCAGGGCTGGCTGACTGTGTTTCAGGCTCAGAGTGGGAAGAAGAAGGCAGCTGGCCTGAGGGAGGACTTGAGACTGCACATATGCCACCAACACGCTACTAATCCTCAGGCTCGCTCTTTGGGAACCTTGTCCAAGTTCAAATGTGTCCTATTATTTTGTTGAATCCGTTTTTCAGTCACATATAAAAAAATACGATGAGAATGAGAAAAGGATTCCTTATTATACTACACATTCATTCGGTCCATCTAGCATTTCACAGTTGGCACAAGAGCCTCTTGAGCAGCCCAGGCATGGTGAAGGGTCACCCCACGTTCAAAGAAAACACAAAAACAAATAAACACAAAGGCCCGGGGCAGCTGGGAATGTCTGAGATGCAGAGGGATTCACTGGAAATGTAGAGAAGGAGGCTCATCGGCCTGTAGTCTTTACACAGACCAAACGCACGGCCATATAAACAGGTTGCGGACTCAGCAAACATGCTCCAGCCATCTCCTGCCGGAACTGCTCTGAAATAAATTTCAAAGCAAGCCACTTCAGATTTGGCGATTCTGGTGGCTTAATTCCCTGATATCTTTGTGGAAGTTTCTCCATCTTCGTGGGTCTTTTCTCCTCATCTTTTTACTGAAAATGTGCATATGCTCAGACCCAAAGCCAGGCCTTCTCTTGCCCGTCAGTACCAAAGCTGACCAACCATGCTCCTATGCTGGCTCCCCTGCCACACTATGTCTCTCTGTGAGTCCTCTGTTCTCTTCAAAACCGTCCTTCTGAGTTAGCATGTCAATTAGTGCCACCCTTGTTTGGGTCACGAAGTACAAGCAGCCAAGGAACACCGAGAGCGGGAGAAAGAGTATTCCCAGGGAAACTAACTCCAACAGGTCATCCAATACCAAGTGTACTGGTAACTTATACAGGCAGGGCAGGTTGTGTTTATCATTTAGGAACACACACACACACACACACACCAATTAAAGAAAACAAAACAAAACAAAACAAAAAAACAACAACAAGAAACGCAAACTGACTTTAATGCCTGCATCAATCTATTTCTCACAAAAACTTCTGGTTTTCTGAAGGATGAAGAGACCATTCCAAAGTGAAGCGCACACATGGCTGGCCTAGTGTGGGCCTTCATGTCTGTCAGCTCCTCAATCCAACGGCACACCCTGCCTGGTCTCTCTGGGACTCAGCTGTGCTTCTGACGGTGAAACGTAACACACTCATGGCTGCTCCGCTCCCCCTCCTGCAACTTTCCTTCTCACTAGGCACATGCCTCAGTATCCTTCAGAGGAGAAGAAAATCATCAATATTTTAGAAAAAATGTATTTTCGAATAGGCCTATGCTAATAACACCACCACTGTACATTATTTTAAAACCCCTCAAGTAAGTTCGGAGTCCATCTTGACTAAATTGAATCATTTAAGAAATAACAATAAAAAGAAATTTGAGGTGCTGGGAATCAAACCCAAGACCCATACACACTAGGCACCACTCTACCACTGAGCTGCTGAGCCAGCTCCTTCCTGATTTTTAGAGAAAAGCTCTCCCTGTATCACTCAGGATGGCTTCATGCAGGTCATCCTCCTGCCTCTGCCTCCCAAGTGCTGATTTTTATGGTTGTATGCACCACACCTAGCTGAGAAACACAATGCTTTCATAAAGCATCTGTGAAGTTCAGGAGGCCTGGAAGGGGGTGGCATTGACACTCAGACAGCTGTCACCACACAGGTGGTCCAGGCTGCTCAGACCAGGAGACGTCTAAGAAGTTGCTGGAGTAAGACGCCAAAGTTTTAGATGGCTATATTTGCCGAGCAGACCTGTGCTTAAATCATTCTAAGGAATAAACAGTTTCATGGCATGTAGGGACAGCTAGTGAGTGTGCCTTCTAGGTGTCTATTACAGGGTATTCAAGTCCTGTGATGGAGCTGGGGAGACAGCTGTGTCTGTGAGCTGCCTGCTGGCCGAGCAAGCGTGGGGAACGGGTTTTGGTCTCTAGCACCCATGGGAAAAGGATTTTGAAACTTGCTGACCTGTTAGCCTAATCGAATTAGCAGCCAGCCGTATCTAAAAAACATATCCTAAAGGTAGACCCTTGGGCTTCACATGAACACACACACATACAAATTCTCTGTCCTTCACACATACATACAAGCATGCACATACACCTATATTCACCCAAATGTATGTACACAGTTAATAAAAAAACGGCATTGTAATAAAAAAAAAGATCCGATCTTACAATAAACATTATTGCCAGGAAAATACACTGAAGAAAAACTTATGTTCTGTAATTATAATCTCAAAAAAGGGAAGAAATTAAAAAACAACAACAATCT
Organism: Psammomys obesus; assembly: GCF_907164565.1. NCBI lineage: Eukaryota > Metazoa > Chordata > Mammalia > Rodentia > Muridae > Psammomys > Psammomys obesus. The sequence goes on along the minus strand of NW_026596256.1, from coordinate 16,338,972 downwards.
TATTTTCCTTTAGAAAACCAAGATAAACATCTATTTTTCCCCCAAAAGGGGGGAAAACAATTTTGTGATTTAAATGGTCAACCTATTTACAACAGTGGCAAGAAAGAACACAGGCAATAAACACAGAGTAGAAAGATGTATTGAAGTTTCCCAATTAAATATTCATGGTCCAGAAGGGAATCTGATGATTCCAATCAGTTTGTTTCATATAAACCAAACAATCAGAGTCTTTGAAAGTAAGAGCTGTCCTGGCTCTTTTGTTCCCACAAACAGGGTGTTCGGTGGGCACTCTGAAAGAACTGTTAAAACTCACAAACATCCTCTTTGTTATTCAAATTGATTAGGAAACTATATTTTCTTCTGACAGAACTGGGTTGCTTTTTAAGGAATTACTTGTTTCAAATTACAGCCTTCTATTGGAGCAGTTGAGTTTGACACCTCATGCATAACTCAGGACTTGCCCATTTCCTAAGAAAAAAGGCTGGGCCCTGCGGGGATGGTTCTGTATTTACATTCAGCCTCACACATCAGCATTTACCAGGGTGAAGCTGCTGGCTGTCAAATGCTGGCTCTTAGTCAATATTTAATCACTGCGCAGTTATGCGGGGAGAGGGAAGCATTCCGTGCCCCAACAACATGGCTCTGCTATGGAAAACCGCTTTGATTTGCCTATGGAAGCACGGCCACGGCTCTCAGAGAAGTCACCAAGCCGAGGGTCTGTCTGTACAACGCCCCGCTGCAGCACTTTAAGAAACAACTAGTAGGTGTGTAAGATGAGTCCTATTCGTGTGACTTTTAAAAGCTGTGTTACAGAATGTGGGCTTCTCTCGAGAACATTTTTTTTTTTTTTTTATAGATGGAGAAACTCATGCAGAATCCCCCACAATCCTTATCCAGTTCTTAGCTCTTGGCCAGGCTTAGTTACTAGGTTACAGGGCAGGCAGCCACATTAAGGCCAAAGGTCAGACTGTTTCTCACCTTTACTTCAGGTTAAAGTTCATTGTTCTTTTTTCTCCCCTTTTTATATGTGTGTGGTGCGCATGCTCTTGTGCCGGCTGTGTTCCTTGATCTTTCATATACTAAGGCAAGGGCTTCTCACTGAACCTGAAGCCCATCACCATCTTACTCCAGAAGTACTTTAGGAATTCCCCTCGCTACTTCCCGGCATGCTGAGGTGTTTCTTACAAGCAGCAGAAGGATGGATCCCATTTCATCATCCATCCTCTTAGCCTTTTTTGGGGAATCAAGTCCACTGATATTGAGAGATATTAATGACCAATGATTGTAAATTTCTGCTGATTTAATGTTGGTGCTAGTGTTTGTGTGTGCTTCCCTTCTTTTGTTTTTGCTGGTGCAGAATTATTTCCTGTATTTTCTTTTTTTTTAAATTTATTTAATTTTATTTTATGTGCACTGGTGTCAGTGTACTTGGAACTGGTGAGGGTGTTGGGAATTGAACCTGGGTCCTTTGGAAGAGCAGAGAGTGCTCTTAACCACCGAGCCATTTCTCTGGCCTATTCTGTATTTTCTTGAGTATAGTTACCCTCCTTGGGTTGGAGTTTCTTCTAGTATTTTCTGCAGGGCTGGCTTTGTGAATAGATATTGCTTAAATTTGGTTTTGTCTTGAAATATCTTGTTTTCTCCATGTGCGGTGATTGAGAGTTTTGTTGGGTATAGTAGTCTAGGTTGGCATATGTAGAGGCTACAAGTCATCTGCCCAGGCCCTTCTGGCTTTTAGAGTCTCTGCTGAGAGTAGGTATGATTCTGATAGGTCTGCCTTTTGTATGTTACTTGGCCTTTTTTCCCTTGCAGCTTTTAAAATTCTTTCTTTGCTCTGTAGATTTAGGTGTTTTGATTATTGTGTGGCAGGAGGATTTTCTTTTCTGGTCTCAGCATACCTGACTGCAGGCAAACTTCCTCACCTTCCCAACTTTTGACATGGATGCAGGTCCTGGAACTTGGGGGTCTCCACGCCTACATTCGAGCCATCTCTGCAGCCTCAAGTTTTGTTCCTGACTGATTTGTAAACCATTTTCTCCAGCCAAACACAGCGCTAGGACACCATTTCCTTTTCCATTCCTTCCGCAAGCTAACTAAAAGAACACAGGCCATCGCTTAAAGGAAAATGGCAAAGGAAACAAACGGGCGATGCCCACTGTCCAGGGGGCCCTTAACCTGCCTCCCCAGCAAAGCTTTCCTGTTTCCTGTGTAGCAGGTGGCTCCTCTGAGCAGAAGAGGCTGTTACCACAGCAAGGAGATCTCCCAGGATCCATGGGGAGGGTGGCTGCATCACACAGAGCCAAGATGGAAGGGACACTGCAGAGAGGGTGAAAGCTGAAGCAGGGAGCCGGAGGCTAACGCTGAAAATGCCTGGACTCCCAGGTCACAGCCTCTCTCCTTCGTTCTTCCCAATAACCAATGGCTGAATGAGCAGGTGTGAACTTGCTCAACTCCAAGACAGGCAGAGGAAAACATTTTCCCTTCAAAGTTGCAAAGCAGACCTGCCCTTCAACAGTTTTTCATTGCAGGTGGAAGAGGCAGGCTTCTCCTTCACCTCTGCTTGCTACGATCCACTGGTCATGCTCTGACAGAGAAATTACCCTTCTTCATTCCAAACCCAAACTTCAAACTCCAATCATGCAAATCCGGTGGCTGGGCTGGGGAAGGGAGGGCCTGTCTTGCTTCTCCAACAACACACGATAGGTTCCAGAAGGGATCAATGGGAAGAGTTCACACAGCGAATGTCCTAACTTATAAGCAACTGCCAGCCTCTCTATCCCACGTCTTACCGGTGTGACTGACATGTCTGTGTTAACATGGTCCCATCTCATGGTATATCCGGATCTGCAGAAACCCCCACAGATATGCCCACTTCCTTCAACCAAAATACTCGGGAAGTTCCTGAGGCCTGAGAATTACACGTTCAGTCACTACTAAATTCAAACAGCTTCCTTCTCCCCAGTTCCCTAAGGCACCATTCCACACCACACCACACCTATCTAGGCACAAAGAAATGACACTTCAAGATCTGGAATTATTAAAAAGAAAAACAAACAAGTGCCTAGAGGGCAGCAAACTCTGCCCCTATGTCTGAACGATGGAACTCATGCCATTAGCAGGATAGGATGAGTCCCATGTGCCTGCCACTCCATCCATCCCAAGTCACTAATGCTACTTATGTCCATCCAGTCACCCCATAAATGGCATGATGGGACACAAGGGCAGGAGAGGAGGGCAAAGGGTGCGGGGCAGATGTCCTGGGGCAGAGAAGCCCAGTGGTCTGTGTAGGTGTTCAAGGATCACGTCCAGTTTATGACAGCTTGCATATCTCTTTCACTTTGTGTGGTTATTTCCCCTACTGGAACATGAAGGACATTGGGCCAGGTGGGCCTGAAGGCCGATCAAAATTCCAGGATTTGGTTCAAGAGGTCTATTTAAGTGATAGCAGGCCTACAACTGTCACAGTCTGAATCTGACTCTTAGGACTAAAGACCATCTGCCATTACCAGTTAGGGTTCCTATCTTGTAAACAATGAAGCCATCAGTGCTGATATTAAAGCAGAGAATGGACAGGAGGTGGGTTCACTGGACATAGGCAGGAGCTGAGGGAAGAGAGGAAGCCACACTTCCTCCAGGACACAGGCCGGACAGCAGTGACCTCTGACAGCTCAGAGGATCTCACAGCCAGCACTCTGAACCTAGAGTCAGGCTCTTCCCCCCCCCCCCCCCCCCCCCCCGGGCGGGGCCCCCCCCCCCCCCCCCCCCCCCCGCAGGGCTGGAGGAGGGACCACTGAGAAGGAAGCTCCCAGAACATGAGTCAGCTGCCTGTAATCACTCACTAACCAAAAGCACACACCGCACAAACAAGAGAGGTCATTCCCCGAAAGGAAGCTGCAGAGCCTCAGGAAGCTAACTCACACTCACGCTGCCCTTCGCACCCACAAACATCCTCTCCCGGACAGTCAGCTGAAGATGATGGTCTGGGAAGCCAGTGTGGGTCTGCCTGGAGGAGAGCACCTGATGAGTAGGAAGGAGCACATGAACTGAAGTAGTCATTCAAAACATTTGGGAAACACAGTTTTGCTGAAAGAAATGTTGGGTTAGTGCTAGCATAATCTACAATACATCAAACATGCAATTAGGAAGAGAATTTCGGCGAGCCTTGCGCCTTGGGGAAGAATCCACTGATCCTGTCAGACAAAGGCAAGGAATGAGTAAACAGGAAACCCGTTTTAATGGGCTACACTGAATCACTGGAACAAGCTTCTCCTGGAGACACACTATGTGCCCAGTACCCGTTCAGGGTGCACTTTTAAAACTCTGATCATCTGGCACGTTCCCTGTAACCAATCCCGTCCTCCTAGCCACGGGCTACTTCCACCTGTGGGTTACGCCCCGTCACTCACCCTCTGCCAGGCTTCACCCGGCACATTCACAAAACCCCACCCCAGCTTAGCTTTGAAGGCTCCCACGTGGTTCCCTAGTGAGCACAGAGTTGGCGCCAAAGAGCAGCGCCAGCTGTGGCGGTCCGCAGCCAATTCAGAACAGACAGTGGGTTAGAACCCAGACTGCCTCTGCTTAGGGACTCCTGACGCTCCTCACTCCCCGCACCGGGCTTAGGAGGTGCTTTCACCATGAGCTCCACCCTTGCTTCTCTGACTGCCTTTCTTTCTTCTCTGCCCAGGTGCCTCGGTGCCCTGGGGTCAGGACACCCTTCCAAGCTCCTATCCCCGATTGGTCTTGCTTCTGTTCTGCCTCTGTCTCATACTGGCCTTCCCCTCAGAGGCAGCTGCAGGGCTCCCTGCCAGAGCAGCTTAGGCAAAACAACAGGAAGGAGAAAGAGGGAAACCCCATCTTCAAACTGCATCGACAAAGCAAACACTACCCAGTAGCCTAGCTTTTATTTATAAAGACTTTGGGGGTAATGTAGGCTATGTTATTTATTAATTTTGTCTTGACAGTTTTAATATAACTTTACATCTATTTATGTATGTATTTATTTATTTGTTTGTTTTTGGTCTTTCGAGACAGGGTCTATCTCACTATGTAGGTTTGGCTGTCTTGGACTGGCTTGGTAGACAAGGCTGCCCTCAAACTCACAAGAGATCCACCTGTGCATAATCCTATGCGCCACTAAGCCTGGCAACGTTGAAGTTTTTAAAGTCACTGCAAATCCAAATAAAATCTGCGATTTAGGTCGTAATATGTGCCACTGCTCATTTCTTGGTTTTGACAGATAGTTCCTTAAAGGTAACATGAGGAATGCTCATGTTTCTGCACAACCTTTGCAACTGTTCTATGAATCTACAATTACTCCAAAATGAGTTTTGAAGGAAAGCTGATCTTAATGTTTCCTCACTTTTGAAAGAAACTAAATGAATAACCCAGACTTGTCTAGTTTGTTGTCTGTGTTGACTCTGTACTTAGCCAGAAGTTCTAATCATGAAAAAAAATTAAAAAAAAAGCAACAACAAAAAACCACCCAGTTATCTCAACAAATCCTTCTCCATATTAAGAAGAAAAGCTACAATAAAGAAAATCTCAGTGCCACCCAGCAATGTTGAAATGTCACTAGTTCCTGGGTAAAATGGAAGTCTTGTAAGTTTGGTGGATAAGGACTGCAATTGTGTCGAAATGAGTAAATGAACAGTAGAGGGTTGGGGTGAATACTTGTCCAGCAAGCACAAAGCCCCAGCACAGTAATAAATCAAGCATGGAGGCATATTCCTGTAATCATTGCTTCGGAAGCTGAGGCAGGGAGATCAGAAACTCAAGGTCATTCTTGGCTACACAGCAAGGTCAAGGAAGAGAGAAGGGGTGGAGGAAGGAGGAAAGTGAGGGTAATGGTGGCACATACTATGACCTACATAATAGACTTTATTTAGAGGCTAAGGCAGGAGACTCCTAAGTTGAAGGCCTTCCTGGCCTACTGAGTTCAAGGCCAGTCTGAACAACTGCTTGAAACCCTGTGTGAAAATAAATAGTGAGGGATAGGGACAGAACTTGGTGGCAGAGCACTAGGCTAGCATGTGTGTGGTCCTGGGTTAAGCCCTTGATAGCCCCCCCCCCCCAAATCAACACTCACCAACCATTGGAAAAGGTCTCAGATGACTTTCCAACAATATAGGAACCGAGGCTGCAATCCTTCATTACACAGTGTTTACATTTAAAATAATCTGTTCTTAAAGAACCCTTATCTTTTCACTGTTCGTAATAATGAAAACTGAATCTAAACAGCAATCACTTTTGGAACTGCTCTGAAGAGGAAAAAGAAACTAAATGCTAACAAATGAAATGCCCCTGAAAAATTAAATAAAACAATGAGATGTGTTGTATTTCCTACTGTTTTTCTTCTTGCTACCATCATTTCAACCTATGATAACCCCCCAAAGAGGGAAGAAACCAAAGAAGCCCCTTCATTAAATGAGAACAGCTTCCCTCATGGGTTCTCTTTGAAATCCTCATTTCTAGAAGCTCAGGAGACCTCTCCGTAAACTTCCCCTTTGCCCCGACTCACCCCACTTCAGGTAAGGCATGTTACCTGCCTGGGCCTCAGTCTTCTCATCTGTAACTTCAGGGGGTTGAGGTGTGGGAGGAGAAACTGGCAGCCAGAAATCGTACTCTGACCTGCAGTTTTGTTTTTGTTTGGGGGTTGTTTGTTTGTTTGGTTGGTTGTTTTGGTTTTTCGAGGCAGGGTTTCTCTGTGTAGCCCTGGCTGTCCTGGACTTGCTCTGTAGACCAGACTGGCCTGGAAGTCACAGAGATCCGCCTGCCTCTGTCTCCTGGAGTGCTGAGTGTGTTACCGCACCTTGCTCCTTGCCAATATTTGATAGTCAAGGTATTTTTTTCTATTAATTACGCTGGGGGATACATATCTGACAGTATGTGTGTGGGAGTCAAGGGACAACTTACGGGAGTCGCCTGTTTCCTTTTACCACATGGGTTCGGTAAATCCAGTCAGGTGGTGAGGCTTGGCCGCAGGCACTCTTATCCCTGGAGCCCTTTCACTAGCTCGGATAAGATATTTCCTGATGTATCAGAATTCCGAAACTACATTGTGCTGTGTCATTAAGGAGCAGGCAAGGCATAAGAGCCTCCTGTCTACCTCTGGGAGACATTGCTCACCTGGAAGATAGCTCCTGTGGGTTACTTGTCTGAAAGCAGTTGAATGAACCAATCTTGCTTCTGGAGTGTGACCGTTCCCAAAAGACATGAATCAATGCCGAGTCAAGCACAGTGGAACGTGGTGGGAGGGGAGATTACCCATGCCGCAGCACAATCAGTCCTGTGCATCTGTCTTCTTAAGGGTTTCTATATACCACACGAGAAAAAGTGAATCTAAGAAGTAAATCACTGTATTCCATAGTAAATCAGAGATATTTTTTTCTTACTGCCTTTCCCTTACTCATTCCTTCCAGAATGAGATCTTACTTTAAGGGCTATTTGGGTCAGACTATGGAGTCTCCGCAGGCTGGATAAAAACACTAACAGATCACTGGTTACATAATTTAAGTGGTCAAAAATAAAATCCCAACTGTCTGCTCTTTTGCTCCTTGTGGAACCAATTTTAGAGTAAAAACAGAGCGGATGTGAGCTCGTAAGTGAAACTGCCCATAATAAATGGTCAAACCAGGTCAAAATGGGTCAAAAATTTATAAGATTGCACAAGAAAAAAATTTTTTCATATGATTTTCATAAGTGGGATAATATTTAGCTACTGGGGCCATGAGAAAAAAACCACAGAGAATTAAATTGATCTTGAAACTATTTATAAACGTGTTATTTTTAGCAGAGAGAAGATTAGCCTCGAGGTTCTAAGACGCTGTACCAGTCTCCCAAGAAGTTCAGACCCTTACTCTGGATATAACTGAATACTACACTCTCTCTGGGTGGAAAAGAAAAGCAAGAGCCATTACACTTCTGAGCTTGATATTAAAAATGCCAACATTTCATAACACAGCAGCATTCCTGGCTTTGTTTTTTTTTTTTTTTTTTTTTAATATCCTAACTTCAAATCTAAATTTATTCCACTGCCAGGGATTTTAGGAATTGTCAAGAAGTTACCTCATCCCCTTTCAACTATTTTAGAAAACTAAGCTCTTTCCATTTGTGGTAAAAAGAAGGAAACAGAATCAAGTTGCGCTAGCTTAGGAGCTACAACAACTTTCCCATTTTTTTTTTCCCCAGCCTGTAACCCACTTGTTAGCAGGACCCTCCTCACAGCCACTGGCCAGGGGGAAGGGCTCCCTTCCTCCCCATCCTGTAGCAGAACATGAGGAGACCTGACAAAGGGTTTCTGCCACCAGAGGTGCCCCTTGGTAGGTAAGTCATTTTCTCGGGGACTTTGGAGAAAGCACAGAGAGGCAACTCGCCCAGAGGCTGAAGGGGAAAACAGGAAGACTGGAGGCCATACTGGAAAGAGGCTTGTGGAGGAAGCAGTGTTATTGCTAAGAGCCCGGGAAGCCATGGATGGCCAGGGCACTGTATCCAGGCCTGGCTGCTAGGCTGTAGAGACAGGCAGTGCTGAGTTTCTGCCCTTTGCCAAACATCCTGAAACCAACATCATCTGCCTATCTGAAACGCTGCATCTTTTGCCCATGGGCCTAAGAAAGCCTAACCCACACACCTTATTTTTTTCTTTTCTTTTTAGTTTTATTTTTTCACACATATAGCTGCTTTGTCTGTATGTCTGCGCACTGCATATATGCGGTGCTGTGGAAGAACATAAGAGGGCACGGGGTCACCTGGACTAGAGCGCAGACCGTTGTTCAGCTGGGAATCAAACCCCAGTCCTCCGGAAGAAGCCTTAACCACGGAGCCATCCCTCTATCCCAACACACACCTTCTTGATCAGAGTCTTCTGTAATATTTTGTGAAACAAGCGCAAAACAAGTCAACAACAAAATCCAATCATGGGAATAGCTAAGGCATTTCTACCTGCCGGAGTTTTGATGGGATCAGTCACCTCTCTTAGGACAGAGGAAATCAAGGCCTTTGAACAGACAATATTTCAGAAATCAGCTGCTAACTAATGCCCTTTAAGCCACAAAGAAACAGAATAAAACACCAGGAAGCAGAAAGACCTTCCATGCTCACTGACCGGTAGAATGGATTTTTGTGAAAATGGCTCTATCGCTGAAAACAGTCTACAGATTCAACATGATGCCCACCAAAACTCCGGCAACGTTCCTCACTAAATTTCCCAATAACATATGGGCTCTTTCTCAAAAGATCAAATATTACCAAGTGAATATTCCCAAAAGAGTTCACCATCCTTGGTCATTTGGTAACAGAAATTACCCTTTGGAGAGTCCATTTAAGCCCAGTCAGACTGGCTGCCATCAAGAAAACAATGACAGCAGGTGCTGTGGAAGATGTGGGGGCAAAGCTTAATTTACTGCTGATTTGGGTGGAAACGGGTGCCGACGCTATGGACGAAGCATGAAAAACAAAAACAGCTACCACAGGACCCAGGTACCTAGCTCAGGGGTATACACCCAAAAGACCCTGTCGTGGAGACCCTTGCATGTGCATGTTAGCTGCTGCTGCTGCTGCAAATGGAACTTGTCCATACATGCTGGATAAAGTGCTGTAAAACCACACGGTGGAGATTTATTCAGCCATAGAGCACAATGGAACCATGGCATTTTCAGGGAAGTGGATGGGAATGCACAGTATCACGATGAGCCAAATAACGAAGACTCAGAACGAGAAATGCCAAGTTCTCTCATTGTGTGTGTGTGTGTGTGTGTGTGTGTGTGTGTGTGTGTGTAAAGCTAAGTCATGAAACTAGAAAGAAAACTATGAGAAGTAAAAAGATCTTAAACAGAGGAGAAAGAGAGAAGGGTAATGGAGTACCTGAGGGAGCAGAAAGGGAGCTGTGGGGAGGGGAAGGGGCTGAGCAGGAACTGGCGAAGGAAGAGCATGGAGAACAAAGCCATATGAAGATTTCACAACAGAACACATTCCTGCAGAGGCTGACTTTTAAACTAATGGAAAATAAAGACACAGGAAAAAGAAACGCAGCAAGTTAAAGGACGGTAGATTTAAAGCCATGCTTGACCCTGAAAATGTGTGTGTTTTATAGTTGAAGCGCGTCTGAAAAAAATCTGTAGTGGCACAAGCAAACTAATTAAAAGTTTAAAAAAATCCACTGGAAAGTGCAGAAACCTCACACAGGAAACAGAAACCTCACACATGCCTCCTTCTCCTTCTGCCCATTTTTCTATTCTCTGCTCTCACCCATCTCTCTGACTAAGCCAAGTACTCCAATTTAGACTCTTTCGTGGGCCTTACAAATCACAAATACCTTTTGTTGAATGATTACTTATATGCCAAATGACAGGTCACAAGGTCTGAGTCCTACCATCTACTAATTTAAATTCCAATAAACTGAAGGCAGCCTGAGCAAGTGTGTTAGCACTCATTAGCCAGAACAGACTAGTAAGCCTGGCTGAAGCTCCAGGGTCACAAAACACTGCTCACTACTGTTCACAGATAAGGTCTTTGAGAACAATTTGATCCTTTTTTCTTCAAAGAATTGCCTTATTTACCTACTAGACCAGAAAAACAAAAAGTCAACATGGATGCCGGCTACTTTCAAATACACGAATAAACAGAGAACAAATACTGATAACATTCCTAAGACACGAGGTGGAAAGAGTACCATTTAGGGCTAAGTCTGTGCAAAGGGCTAGGTTTGCCTCTCTGTGAAGAGTGACAAACCTACAGCAGTACAGAGCAACAACATAATGTCTTTCAGAAGAGCACAACCCAAGCTCTGTGGTGGTGTCCTAGCCCACACTGGTGCTCCGGTACCAACCCTCACAGCAGGCCCTACTCTCCACTCACAGTAGTTTGCCTGGATTCCTGGCCTGATGCTCCGCAAAGGCTAAGACAGTATCCTGAGCACCATGGACGGTCCTGCGGGACGGTCCTCTTACGTTGGACTGCCTTTTCCACAGCTCCTGGGTCATAAGCTCTTCCTCCACTCAACCATATCCTGCGTTCCTGGACTGCTTCAGCCCAGGGTCTTTTCCCTGCAGGCCCTAGGCACCGACTGAGTTTCCCATTTCTCAGCCTGCAGCACCAGCTGAATCCCTTTCAAAGGGGCTTGGGCCTTGCCTTGACTTCAGGGACACCGAAGTGGGCTGGCCTCCAACATGTGTGATCCTCATGCCTCCAACTCCCAACCGCAGGACTATAGGAGCATGGTACCACACTACCACACTAGGCCTGTGAGGCAGGGTATAGCCTGGGCTATCCCACAACTTGCTCTGTAGGCTAGGTTGACCTCAAACTCAGACATCTGCCTGCCTCTACCTCCAGAGCCAGGATTACAGGCATGTGTCCCCACATCCGGCAAATACTTTTTTTTTTTATAAAGCCTTTTCCTCTTTTTGTTTATTTGTTTGTTTTGTGTTTTGGTTCATAAAAAACTATCCCCTTACAACATCTGGATCAGTTGTTCTCAACCTGTGAGTCGCAACCCCCAAAGGGGTTGCCTATCAGCTATTTACAGTTCGTAACAGTAGCAAAATTACAGGTGTGAAGTAGCAGCAAAAATAATTTTATGGTTGGGGGTCACACAACATGAGAAGCTGTATTAAAGGGTTACAGAAGTGGGTCCCCAACAGACTCACAGTACCCGTAACGTCACCTGTTCTAGGAGCTCCAGAATCACAGGGCAGCTGAGGAGGCATGTGGACGCATCTCTTAAGTCACCCAGGAGGAGATTTCAAAATTCAGAAAGCAAAACTACACAAGTCTTTAGGGGAGAAGGCCCAGGAGTACAAATTTCTACTTTAATATGCAAGTGCAATATCATATAATTTGAGCAAAGTTTTAAGGAATAATGATGGGATTTGTGGTTATTAGAACTAGTAAAGTTATGATAGCTCTCAGCTTTGAGAAAATTAAAGAACAGAGACAAAAATATGGTACCAAATACACTAGTTAACCAACTAGCTAGCCAGGAAGCACAAGAGGTCTGCTCTCCGAGGAAGGCCTTGAACCCTCCCCTCTGTGTAGATAAGAGACACACCTATAGGAAGATAACAACTAGCCACAACCACCGATACAAGACCCAGTGGCTAGGCTGTCACTTAAAGCCTGGGACCTGGGCAGAGCTCAACACGGCTGATTTGACTTTTGTCAGCCACAAGGCTTTAAACAAGTCCCTGGACCTTACTTGAGCCCAGGATGGCCTGTAAGTTTTAGGAGGGCTTTAAAGTCCGATCCTCCTTTTTCATCTCTTAAAGCGGTAACCTTAATTTGTCTAATTTAGGCATTTGGCATGAAATCAAACATGACAATGAAAAATTGAAAGCCCTCTATGTCTCAGGTACTAATAAATGGAACCTATGTGGAATAAAAGTTCAGGAAGAGAGGGGCTGCCCAGAGCTCAGCTGACCTGGCAGCCACAGGTCAAAGCTCAAAGATGCCTGGTGGAGGCTGTGGATCTGCTCCTGCACATGATTCCTAGCTGAAGCTGCTCAAGCATGCCTCCTCAGGAGTCCCAGCAAGGACCTGCAGTTCAGTAATGCAGGGCAGAGCCAGGCAGGGCAGATGAGCTGTTAAGTCAGCTGGCGATGACAGCTTCCATCTGCATCAGGGTTTCAGATCACCGTGCTCCTTCAGGGGTTTAAGTTGCTACACACAAACCTATGAGGAGGCACAGACGTCTTTCAGTTCAGTTACAACAGTTCAAAGGACCCTTCTTCAACACACACACATGAGAGAGAGAGAGGGATTCAGAGTCAATGATACATTTTCAAATTTTTAGTAATTGTTCAGTTATTCTATTAATGTGCACTGTGGTTAATACAGAAACTCACTGGTCAAAGTGCAGAGTTAACTGTCAGTAGAGTGCTCAGCTACCGATGGGAGGGGGTCCCCCCCCCCCACATCCCACAAGGCCCAGGGGCCACAGAGAAAGAGGGGCCAGAAAGACTGTAAGTGCCAGACGATTGGGAAGAACAGGAGCTAAACGGTGTCTTCTAGTCGTGACAAGTGTGATGCATTCATGAACTCTCAGCAGCTGTGGTTGCCTCCACAGGACGACATGACGAAGCCCATCAACATTTAGCATGAAGTGGAAAGGAGCTCACCAGCCCATCCCTAACTGAGGACTATGGACAGTTAATGGCTTCTGGGGAGGGAGGGTCAGGGGTGGTCCGTTTTCTTTAAGGGTGAGTGAGACCTCTGGCACACTGACCACTCTCCAGAGGTTGACTCCACACTGAGGAGTCTATGGGCAGCACAAGTTAGATGCAGTGGGTTATAATAAATAGATAGGATGGATGGATGGGTAGATAGATAGATAGATAGATAGATAGATAGATAGATAGATAGATAG
>NW_026596256.1:16278971-16325605 GCF_907164565.1 Psammomys obesus | reverse complement strand
TAGATAGATAGATAGATAGATAGATAGATAGATAGATAGATAGATAGATAGATGGATAGATGGCTAGATCACAAAATTGGGGTCTATGTGAATATGATCAAAATATATTGCATGAAATTTTCAAGGAACAAAAATACTTTATTAAAAAATGTTTCTCACTTTCGGTATTCCTTAAATCTGTATCTTTTCTTCACTGTTAGGCACTGAATCTAGGGCCTCTAGCATGATTAGACAAGGACCCTACAACTAATGTTAGCTATTGAACTCAGAGCCTTGAGCAGGACCCTACAACTAAGTTGTAGCTTCAGTTTTGGCAAGCCAAATTTTTTTCTAGCTGGGTGTGGCACCACACACCTTTGATGCCAACACTCTAGAAGCAGAGGCCGGAAAATCTCCAAGTTTGAGGTCAGCTTACTCCATACAGTGAGTTCCAGAACAAACAGGGCTATATAACAGAATATATATATATATATATATATATATATATATATATATATATTCTTTTTTCCTTTGTTACTATGTTGTTACTATTATTATGTGTAGGTACATGTGTGTACAGGGTGGGTACATGCGTGTATGGTGTGTGTGTGTTATTTGTATAGTGTGGCTCCATGTGTTCTATCCTTCCAGGAGATCAAATTCTGGTCATCAGGCTTGGTGGCAAGCACCCTTTCACTGAGCCACCTGTCTCTTTGAAATCTTGGTTCACGCTGACGCAGAAGCCGGTCTCTTACTCTCAAGAATGAGCACACATCAGCAAAGTAGGTAAAGATTTGACCCTGGTTCTAGATATTTCAGGACAAACAGTTGAACCGTAGAACAAATACATTTATCCCTCATAATATCTTTTTTTAACTTTTTATTTTATTTTATTAATTACAGTTTATTCACTTTGTATCCCAGCTAGCTGTACCCCTCCCCCACCCTCTCATAATTTCTAATCAAAGAAACAAAAAACCCTTTACCATTGTTACAAAGTATGTTTTCTGATAGAAATGATACTTGTAGCCCACACAGTAAGTTTCCAATGTTAGGTCCCAGACTTCATAGTCAACTAACTTTACATCTAAACCTTCCTATATATGTTTTGTAGGCACGGTAAGGGATTTTAATTCAGCCTAAAAAACAGGGATTCATGCAATGTAACCATAGCCCAAGTAACTAAGAGAAAAACTGCTCAGCCATTTAGTTACTTCTGTGGTATTGTGCTGAATAACTGGGCTGTAATTCTTACAGAACAATACATTGAGTATAACTGGTAATTAGCACTATTCTAGGGAGAAATGTAGGTAATTTAAAGTTTGCTACTAGCTAAGAGTATAAACAAATAAAAAGACAAATTATTTCTAAGTACTTTAGAAATAACCTCATCAGGAGAGTTTACTTTCAATTAATGTGTCAATTAAAATAATTCTTAACTTCTCATTAAATGAGGAAAATATACCTGTCAAGGACACTAAAATATAATACAATTACACTTTTAAAGGATGGGTCTACAACTAGAACCCTTATCTAATTAAAAAAAATGGCTTCTCTCTTCTTTTGAACAGTGTTGGAGTGAGTTTGGTTAGATATAATGGATGATCTCTTCCCTAACAGCTTTCCCAGGAACCTGAGCAGCAGAATTCAAATGACACAGACCAGCCGCTAGGAGAGGTGTACAGAGTCAGGACAATGGTGCCAAGGAGATGGCTCTGGAGGTCAGAGCACTGGCCACCAAGCCTGATGACCTGAGTTTGACCTCTGGAACACAGATGGTGGTACATACACACCCAGACACATGCATGTGTATACACTGACACACATACACAGTGTGTGGGGGGATAAATAAACAAAATGTAAAGAAAAAAATGTTAGAGGGTCAAGGCAGTGGCCACCTGAAATGGTACTTCTTTGGGAAGGGAAGGCAGCATCTAGGAAGTTGAACACACGCCCACTTACCATCTATAACTACACCCACATATGGATCTAAAGATAATGGAATGGAGGTTCACATAATGATTTGTGCATAACTGGCCACAGAAATGTTACTTACAATAGCTAAAAACTAGAACTAACCCAAGCGCCCAGCACCAGATGACTAAGGAATAATACACATATCCGAAAATGTAAGTCAATTTATAGTACAGAAATCAGGTCAGTGATTACCGGGAAGAAGATGGGGAACGCAAAGGGACTCAATGATTCTTTCGGGGCTGACAGAGCTAATACCTTGACTTTGATGATACTTTCACAGCTGTGTCAAAAGCCATGCAAATACTATAGAAAACATGCCGCTTACATTATACATCAGCTAGACTGCCATAAACACGGCGAGGCTTCTGTGTGCATGCGTGCGTGTGTGTGCGTGTGTGTAGGGCACATGCGGTTGTGCGGAGAAGACAGTCAAAGGGTAACCTCAGGGGCCGTCTTCGCCTTCTACCTTGTGTGAGACAGGCTCTCCCTGTGCACACTACTGCGTATCCCATGCTAGTTGGCCCACGTGCTCCGGCAAGTCTTCTGTCTCCACCCCCCATCTCTCTGTGGGATTACATGCATGGACTACCATACCTGCCTTTACCCAGTGAGCCAAACCTCCAGCCTAACAGATCTGCTTTTAGAGAATATACGAGGGGGGGAAGAGCAGTTTCCAGACACGGGTTAAACATGAAAGATCGCACATACCAAAGGAGGAAAACACTCATGACAAAACCATGAAGAAAGAGGATGTTTTCCCATTTGGAAAGGAAGACATTGAGGCAGTGGGCCTCTACCCCACCTAAGGGAAGAGTGCAGGGAGTCCCGTGAATAAGAAAAGTGAGTTGCAGGAGGGGGCTAGAGAGATGGCTCAGCTGTTAGGAACACTGGCTGCTCGTCCAGAGGTCCTGAGTTCAATTTCCAGCAACCACATGGTGGCTCATGACCATCAACAATGGGATCTGGAGCCCGCTTCTGTCTAATGCTCTCTTCTGTCATGCAGGCATACATGCAAATAGAGTGCTTGCATACATAATTAAATAAATTCAACAAAAAAGAAAACTGAGTGGGCAGGCCTGAAGTAAAGACAGATGCAGGGGGAGGCCAGCATGCCCACTGCATGGGGAAAGGCCCTCATGAGAAGGAAGAGAGACGTTTCTATTTCCCTCGGGACTGTCTGCACCAGTTCTCCAGAATACAAACAGGCAGTGAGGAACGAATTTAAGATGAACACAAACTTCCTGCAATCAAGGCTCTCATCTGACAACAAAACCAACGTCTACAACTATCTTTAGTCTGTATTTGGCCCTTGAGTTTGTCAAGAACTAGCCCACCCACAGAAGACAGGCCCAGTCAAGACAACACAAGGGCAGGCCCAGTCCTGCTAGGGACAGTCCTCTCAGGGTAGTTGTGGCTTTGAGGTAGAATTCCTGAGGCTCCTCACACATGGCAAGCTGGAAGTGAGCCACTGGAGATAGGGCTGCAGGATAGCTTACACTTGTGTAGCGGTTGGTGATTGAGGACTGTGAAGGAGCCTCTGTCTCTGGTAAGGAAATAGCAGCTGCTTCCATCAGGGTGACTCGGGCTTTCCCTGTTATGACCCCAGAAGCTCTCCAGCAGCCTAGCTCACATCCTTCCATCATCTCAAAAGCAGTGGGATTGGTTATTTCTTAGTTAATTTCTGTCTTTACTGCACCTCTCAGGACTTCTAGTCTCAACTGTAAGGCGAGGGCTCTGGATGAGGTCTGGGATATGTGGGTGTTATAAACACTTCCTTCACCGAATAGACGAGAACCTCAGACATCCCAGGCTCCACACACACCAAGTACACACCTGTAATCACAGCACTTAGGAAGCAGGTGCAGGAGGAACATGAGTTCAAGGCCAGCTTCTGCTATCTACAGATCCTCATGCAGCCAGCCTGGGGTACATAACAGCCTTTCTGGAAATTCCAGATGACCAGGGTTCAGTTCCCAGCACTCACATACTGAGCTATCCCCCACAAGCCTTGGGCATCTGAATAGTTGGTCCCCAATTGGTGGCTGTTTGGAGAAGATCAGGAGGTGTGATCTTGGTAACATAAGTCTGTCACTGGGAAAGGGGCTCTGAGATTTCAAAAGACAATTGCAATTTCAAGTTAGCTCCCTCTGCCTCCTGCTTGCAGGTAGAGATCTGCCATCAAGGATTCTAACCTTCTGGAACCATAAGCCCAAAGTAAACTCTTGTACAAATTGCCTTAGCCATAGTATTGTATCACAACATGTAGCAAAGTTAACTAAATGCAGTAGCTTACAGCCATGCACAACTCCTGTTCAAGGGAATCCCACACCATCGTCTAACCTCTACAGGCACCAGGCATGCTCATGGTACACATAGGTACATCACAGGCAAAACAGTCATACACATAAAGTGCAATAAATAACCCTTAAACTTCATTTTAAACAATTCCCAAGCCAAACCAAAATGGCGAGGTAAGATCTCTGTATCTTCAGCTACATTCCCTTCCCTTCTCTCTTTCTCCCTCTCTCTCAACAGGGTTTCGCTGGGTAGCCTTGGCTGTTCTGGAACTCACAGAGATCCACCTGCCTCTACCTGCCGGGTGCTCCACCATGCCCAGCTCACCTAGATTTCTGAGAGACCCAAAATAGCCGGGACTTATAAACAAGACCATGCTAGCGCTGAGAAAACAGAGCAAAGGGCTGAGAGGCACTGTCCCTCTGCTTTAGGGAGGGTGGCCAGGAATAACCTCTCAGAGCTGGTGAAGCCGAACAGAGACTGGCCGAGGAAGAGGAACCAAACCGATAGAACAACTAAAGAGGAAACAGCAAGGACAAATCCCCGAGGTGGCTCTTGGGTTCTGTGGTAAAGATAACCACCCTCCTGCTCACGGATGCAGCCAGCCCTGTACGTGTGTTGACATACCACATTCTAAAGAGCAGCACCACACCACTGGACTGGACTGTCTCCTTCACCGTAGGCCTTCTACACCAGCGATTTGCTGTTCTCAGGCTCCTGACCACATGGATGCTTAATGATAAACAGGATTTACACGATGTTTTTAAAACTTTCCGTAACAGGAACCCACAGTAGATGGCCACAGAGTGTATGCACAAAACAAAAAGTCATAGAAGCAAGCTCTATGTGACTGAGTATGTACGTATGTATGTATATACTACAATGTTTTTAAGTATTAACATGACTTCATGGATAACATGGAAAACACCAGTCTAAGCAAATATGTAGTAATAACTTTATTCAAACACAAACCAAACCCGGCTTTTGAGATGGCTCAGCATGTGAAAGCACCAGCAAACCTTATGACCAGTGCTTAATCCTCAGGGGCCACATGAAGAGGAAACAGACTCCCAAAGGTCTTTCTCTGACCTCTGCATGTGAACCCTGGCACATGTACACCCCTTACCCCAACAAATATATATGTATGTATATATATATATGCATATATGTATATATGTATATGTATGCATATATGTATATAATATATAATTGTATATAATCTAACATATAGTATAGATTATATACTATATAATATAGCATATCATATGTAATATATTATATAATATATACCATATATAACATACATCATCTATATGATATATATATGTGATATATATAGCATATACATATGAACTATGTATAAACTTCTTTAAAAATAAAAACAAAGTGCAACGACTTCTAAAATTATCAAGAGCATACATTTTTAGAAGAGGTGGGGGCCTGGGAATCTGGGAAATCAGGAGAAAGAAGCTCCAAATTGTTGATGAAGGCAACACCTTAGGTTTTAACGGCTTCCCAATAGTGAGGCCATAATGACAAGAGAAAGCATGAGCACTGGAATGCGAAGGGCTCTGCCAGGTAACCCTTTAAATGTCAAGTTCCCAGAGGGTGGACAGTCCATCCCCTATCTCAGCTCACCAGACTCTCAGCCCAGTTACAGCTATGTAACTGCTTATCTTCAATCATTACTCAAATCCTGAGAGTTTAATGGGAAAAGGCTGCTTCCTATTGCAAGGTACAAGAACTAACACGGGCTGTAATGGAAAGATTCCATGTCTGTTAGTGACAAGGTAAACTGATAAACAGCTGGGATTAAAACCAGTGTGTTCATTTAATAGGTAATCTCTCAAGGGACACTAACCATGGGCTCCGTCAACCAAGGGCTCTAACTGACAGACGCTGCCAATTTCTCTGTGAAACCCTGTGACCACCCTCACCCCTGAAGTCAGAAGTGCATGCACCCAATTTCCAGGAGCCCGGGAGACCCAGAGTGGCCAAATTACACCTGCGAGGCAAGCATTTTCCTACACTGTCACACAGCTGTCACACACAGAAAGCAGCTCATTTAAACTGTGCCCTTCAGCCCTATTTAGGGATATCGCTAATGATTTCAAATTACAACTGTTGCTTTATCTCAAACAGTGATAAAAGGGGGAGCTACATTCATGATGTTTTTCTTTTAAAGCCATTTATCTGCTCTCCTCTCGGGGGCAAAAAAAAAAAAAAAATGTTGAGACAAGTACAAACCTGCCTGAGCTTATTATAGATGCAGCCCTCCTTCTCTGCCCTCCTCCCCCTCTACGCCGGCACCCCTCCCTGTCTGGCTTTTCCAGAATTGAGGCAGTAGCCTCCGGTAAGGAACTATAAGTGGTTCTTTTTATCAAAACAAGAAGGGATGCGCCGGCAGGGAGTGAGTCAGGCTACGGAGGCAGCAACCCCTCCCTCATCCTGGCAGTTCAATTCACCCGGTTCCTCCAGGTCAGCAATCGCTCAGGTTTCATGGAAGAAAAGTCAAAAAGGGCCTTTAATCCACCCAAATGCAGGAGCCGGGATGGAACACACCCGGCATCAGATCTGAGGTGTGGGCAGGCGACTGCGTGCATGTGCACCGGCATAGCCCGGCCAAGGGCGAGACGTGAGTGGCAACGCCAGGAAGACCCTCCAGGATGGACAAAGCCACAACTATTACAGTGTGAAACAGCCCCCTCAGGCACCGGCTTCGGTGAGCAAATCTCCCTAGATTTATTTTCAGGCAAGTGACTCACAACCTAGTCTTCATAAGTAATTCCATCAAAATGAGTCGCGGGTTCCTCCAGCCCGACTTTCCGCTGCCCTCTGGCAGCCCCTCCCTTCTCTCCGCCCATCCTGAAAACCCAGACAGCTCACAGACTGAGCAAGCGTACCCCAGGGGAACAGGAGGCAGGCTCTCCGGCCCAGCCCCCACCCCCGGGAAAGGATGAATGGGGCCACCACCGGCGGGAGCGCGGAGAAGGGGCGTGTGGGCTGCGCGCGAGGTGTGTACACGGGTGTGCGCGCGTGGGCACGCACCCCGGCCAACTTACAGAGGTGGAGTTGGTCCTCGCCTGACCCTGGTTTCGCACCTCCTGCTCCCGGAACTGCAGCCCGGCCAGATGCTTCTCCAACGCCTCCCAGTCCATCGGGGGCTCCGGGGGTTCTTCCGGGACGCACGTCCCGCCGTCCGCAGGCTGAAGGCAGAGCCCCCCAGATGCCCGGCCCCGGCCTCCGCGCCGGCTACCGGGAAGCTGGGTCTTCTGGAGAACTCGGCGCGGAGCCCGGGAGGCGTTTGGCCGGCCGGCCACCACCACGTTGCCATTGTGCCTGAGGTCTTGAGGGTCGTGCGGGTGGAGGTTGCCGTTAGGCACGGGGGACGGCATGGCGCTCCTGTCCCCGCCGCCGCCGCTGCGGATCCTGGCGCTCACGTCCCCCGGCTCCCGGACCGGACAGCGGTCATCCCGATACCCTCGATCGTCCTCTTCTTCCTCCTCCTCCCCGTCTTCCTCCGGAGCCCACTCATCAATCACCTTCTTCTGGTAGACCGGGAAGGGCTCTTCATAATCCTCCAGAGCAGACACCAAGTCCAGGCTGCCCCCCGGCGAGGATGAGGATTTGCACTCGGAGCAAGGGGTCACTTTGGTGGAGTTGGACTGTGAGCTGGCGCGGCTGCTGCTGCTGCTGCTGCCGGCGTCACTGCCTAGATCCATCCCATCCTCTCGGTAGTCCTGGGGGGAGGAGGCAGAGAGAGTGAGTGGCCGGGTAGAGCCCGCAGCTCAGGCCGCCCGCCGCCCGCCCCGACCTCCCCGCGCCCGGCGCCCGCCTGCGGTGAAGTGCGATCGCCCTAAGGGGCCTGGGGTCGGGAGCCAGCAGCCGCCTGAGCTACCCCCACCCGTCCCCGCACAAGTTGACTTCCTCCGGGTAACTAACCCACAAATTAGCAAAGCGGTGCGCAGCTACGGGCGCGCACTTTTCACCCTCGGAGCCCAGGGCCGCGCGCGGACTTTGTGTTAACCATTTTGCGCCAGGCGCGCCCCAGCACTCCGCCCCAAGGATTCTCCCAGACACTTTCCCACTGAATTCCGATTCCCTGGGGGCGGGACCCGAGAGGGAGGCAGAATCTGATTTCGCACCTCGCGGGGGCACTGGGACCACCCCCACCTGGCCCCGCCCCGCCCCGCCCCGCCCCCTCCCGGCGGCCGCTGGGAGCCCCGCGCCCGGCGAGCTCCGCTTTACTTTCTAAGGAACCGCAGTAGTCGCAGGGCGCATCCCGCCTGCGCGCCTCCTCGGCCGGCCTCTCCCAGGAAGGATGGGGACTGGGGGGGCGCTGTCGGCCCACGCCCCGCAGGATGGCACTCCTCAGCTCTCGCTTCCGCCAAAGGTGTGCGGGGGCCGGGACGCAGTGACGGTCGCCGCAGGCGCCGCCGCCTTGGGGGAAGGAGGACGCACCCTCCCGGCGGCGGCGGCGGCGGCGGCGGCGACGGCGACAGAGCGGGTCCCGCCACGGAGCATGCCCAGAGGCTGCCGGGTGCGGTGCAGTCCGCTCGCCCGGTTTTCCCCGCCGGAGGCTGGGGCGAGAGGCCGGCTGGGAGAGCTCGGAAAGACCGGGGATGGGGGTGGGGTAGTAACCGGCGCCAGGCTTGCAGACCTCGCCGCGCGGGAGGGCCGCGCCCTGGGGAGGGTGCTGGGTGCTGAACGCACCTCAAGGCCTCTTCTGCTGGGTTCTTTACCGAGCCAAAGCCTCCTGGAGGGTCGCGCGGGGCCCGGCCTCCCCGTCCACAAGGAAGTCCCCAAGTGAACCTGGGAAGGACCTCCTGTCACCCTCACAAGCAAATACACAAGCCCAGTGAGAGCTCAAGTGACCAGTGGTCAAGCCCCATCAGTTCCTTTCCACCTTTCCCCTTGCCGCTTCCTCGCCCTTCGCCGCCCAGCTCCCGTCACCGCGCCCTGGTATCCACTTCCAAGTTCAGGCAGTGGGTGGAACCTGTTGCATTTGCTCACGTTTCCTTCCCCTTCCCAGCGGCACTGAGGATGACCTCAGCGAGGTGTGCGTGTGGCTACGAGGGGGAATGTGAACTGGGACTGTTATCTAACGTGGAGGTCGGGAAGTGGGGTGGAGATCTATCCTGAAGGTGGGCGCCAAACGTCCCTTCCGACAGAACGGATCCAGAAGATGGTAAAGGAGAAGGAAAGGCGATCCTGAGTGGTGGTGCCCCGGGCACATTGGCTGGCTTTGCTTCCTTTTTTTTTTTTTTTTTCCTGCAGGAAATTGAATCTTAGAAATCTATGAGGAATTTTCCAGGACCATACACAGGCTACCTGAACTTGCCAGCTCTTCTCTTTAGGAAAAAGGCTGGATGGCATGAAGATCTTTGCTCTGATGGACTGCAGAATACCTTTTAAGGACTAAAAATTTCCTCTGAGCAGTCTTGCCCTGTAAGTGAACTAGGAATGTGTCCTCTGCAGTGAGAATGGAAGAGTACTTAACTCCACATGGACTGGAGAAAACCAGTTTCCCTGGACTTCCAGAGTTAGGCCTGTAACTAATTTATTCCAGCAGGCTAGTCTGGACCCAAACACCCATCCATGCCTGGCACCCCCCAAATGGAGGAGCAGAAGCATGCTTGGGATTCCTTGGCAGGGAGTGGCTGCCACTCTGGCCATCAAGGCTCTTGTGGGGACTTGGTGCAGCCACCCTTTGTCCCTTTGTCTCAGAGATTTCCTCTCCTTAGGTAAGCCCCTGACCAGGAAATGTAAGCAAAGCTTTTAGCTTGTCTGGAGGCAGCAATCCTGTGAATAACAGGAAAAGAGGCCTTCTGGTCTGGCCAAGCTCTTCAGTGGGGAGGGACTGGTTATGACTTAAAATACAGTTCACAGAAACATCTGTAAACAACTTGCTTAGTGCCCCAGATACGGTTTGCGTGAGGTGGCAGGGGAGTGTTGGCTGCCACTGAGGAGTGTGGAGGTGGTCCTGGTTCCATGATGTCGGGGGAAGCAGTATCCTAAGATCCGCCGGAAGACCACCAGGTGACACGACAAAGCTTAGGTCATGACCCTACGCTTTGTCCTGTCACATGGTGATGTAAGCTACTCAGAGGGCTGGAGAAATGGCTCCCTGTAACCCCAGCATGCTGGGGCTGGAAGTGGAGACAGGTAGATCGATGATATTGGGAGCCAGGGAACCCCAAACTACAATCCCTGGGTTCAGAGAGAGACCCTGTCTCAAGAAAAAAAATAATCATAATAATAAGGTGAAGTAACTGAGGAAGTCATTTTAATGCCAAACTCTGGCCTCAGACATTTCTCCACGGGCAAGTACACCTTCATGAACATGTGTATGCACATCTGTATAACACACATACACGGAACTACCTCCTCTGTGGCAGATGCAGGTCGACAACTATTGATCAGCTGGGGTGACAGGACCCTCATAGTGACAGTCCAGTTTTTAAGCACCAGGCCCTCCCGAGTCACCCACCCACACAGCTCATCAGCTCTGATGCTCTGTGATCAGGAAATGTAAAATAAAGCCTAAATGAAACATTTGGCATGGTAAGTGCACTACCGAACATGCATGGTGTTCCAAAGCCGCCTGTGAACACCTCGGAGTTATCTGTTCTTTCACATTATTTTCTGACCAGATAACCTGGGTCAGCTGGGAAGTACCCAGTTTCCTTTCCTCCACTCTGCATGGAAGGTACTTGGCCAGTTAGCATCCTGTCTCTAGGCTCCTGCCAAGGGCCCTCCCACTTGGGAACAGGAAGGCCTGCCAACTTCAAGGCGGCAATAGTTAGCAGCTAGGTCCAGCAGGATGGAGAAAGGATTTGCCAAGTGTTTGAAAACTCTTGTCTTCCTCTTCAGGGAGCCTTCTCTCAAGTCAGTTTGGTGTTTTCTTCCTTAGATCTGTGCCCTGAAACCTCTGTGAATCAGACATCAGAGAAGTAGGACAAGAGAGAGTCCTCCTTCCAGAACCTTCCTCATGCATCCTGTGCTGCCAGTTCAAGAGTCCCTCTTGAACACCCTCGGCCCTCACCCTAAGCACTGCACTCTGAAACAGTCTCCTAACTAACCCCGACCATCCAAGAGCACCCTTTTTAAGAGTGCAGACCCCTCCACAACTCCTCAAGGGTTGCCTCTAAGGGACCTGCTTCCCATCACCACCTCCAACTTCTTTCGACATTTTTTTTTTTAATTTATCCTAAGTCTCAGCCAACAGGTCACTTTCTCTTGGAAGGTTTGGCTGCTGCTTCCCACTCACCTGGGTCAGAGGACGTTCCCCTGAGCCCACGACACTGTGATGCACACAGTGCCTTTAATCACTCAGCTTCTCTGAGAGCCTCAGAGTAAGAATTATTAAAACTCAGGCCACACATGTATGTAAAAATAAACGCAAGGTTAATGAAACTCTTACTTTGTAAGTATCCTAGTCTAGGGTTCTAGAGGTGTAGCTCAGTAGTTAGAAGGTTGATCTAGCATAGCAGAGACCCTGAGTCTGATCCCCAAAACCATCTGAAACAGGTGGTGGTGACACAGGCTCAGACAATGAAGAGGCGGAAGCTGGCATTTCAGGCTCATCCTTGGCCTCAGCTGCCTGCCTGGCTTTCAAGTTTTAGACCTCAAAAATCTTGCTCTAACTTGCAAAACAAAGCCAGCTATATCTTTATACCTCGCTGTTATGACTTTAAAATCCTTATGTGGGATGGGATTCTGGTATGGAAGAGAAAAATACCCTGAACTCCATGAACAATAGGGCTATGAAAGGAATAAAAGCTTGATAGACATTTGTTGTCAGGCTTATTATTAATATTTCCCAACTTTCATTTGATCCTCAAATTTTCTTCGAGGAAACTATTTTCCTACTCATTTGCATGTGAAGAAGTGAAGGGCTGTGATATTAAGTAATTGTCCAATATCACAACTGACTGAGCCAGGGTTTGACGCTGTATAGTTTGGGTTTAGAATTTGTATTCTTATTCCCTCATCTATAAGCCCAGAAGCTTGTAGTCCCATGTGGATCCATTTAGTAGGAGAAAAATGTCAGAAAGGGTCTCCTTGCCACATCCTCAGCATCCTCAGGCTAACTCTGTCTCCTACCAGGAAAGGCTTGGTGGGCAATGTTTGTGTCTGTGTCTAAAGCAGCTGGCAGGCTGTCTAAGTTCAGTAATATTCAACAAACGAGAGATCAAGCTAGAAAAGGAAGAGTATAGGGCCTGGAAAGATGGCTCGGTAGTTAAGAGTATTTGCTGCTCTGTGCAACAACCTTGGGTTCCGTTTTCAGCATGTACATTTGTGCTCACAATCTGTTTAACTCCAGACAGCCACCTCTGGTCTCCAAGAAGATGGCATGTTCAAGGTACACATACATGTGTGCAGGCAAAAGACTAATAGGAATAAACAAAAAATGTTGATGGGTAGTGGTGGTGTTTGACTTTAATCCCAGCACTCAGGAGGCAGAGGCAGGCAGATAGATCTCTGTGTGAGTGGCCAGCCTCGTCTACAGAGTGAGTTCCACGACAGCCAGAGCTACAACAGGGAAACCCTGTTTCAAAAAACAAACAAACAAAAGTTTTAAAGGACACTTCAGCAAAGGAAATGCCATGTTGCTGTTGGCTACGTGTGTTAAGTTCCTTCCCCAAAAACATTAATGTCAGGTTGAGTACTTATTTGTCACAGATAAGAAATTGGATTCCTAATCAGACAGTGTCCCAGGAGAAGATGGTCATGCCCCTAAGAGTTAGTGCTGTTTCCAGGGTTTTAATTTGGGAAGGCAACATCTAAGGGAGGACCTGTTTGAAATACACAAGTCATAAAAAGTGTTTGTACAGGGGAAAGAATTCTTTGCAAAATCTCCAAGCTGGTTCTGAAACAGCCCTGACAGTAAACTTTCTTTAAATTGTGGCATGTATAGTAAGTACTAAGGAGTTGGCTAGCAAAGGGCCGGTGTGTCATTTCTATTGTGTGAATTCCATGCAAGTCACACACAGGACACAGATGTTCTGCTATTTCATCACCTGTGTGTAGCTCTCAGGATGCAGAACAGCTCTGTAGGGCGAAGTGTCCTAGATGTAGAACATCTGGGCCTTCTCTCCAGCCCAGTCTCCAAACAACTTTATGACCGGTTTGCAGATGAAAGAGGGTGGACTGCATGTTGAAGGCATTTGGCAGTGAGTGAGTTTTCTTCCAGTCTAAAGGCCCTATGGATTTCATCCTAGGAAAGATGGGAAATGCGATGCAAAAATGTCTCTCAGTCCTTTTGTTACCTTACTTACCAAAAGATACCAAGTCTCTCTCCTTCCCACCTCGTTGCCTCTCACAGGGGCAGGAGGGAGAGCCCACCCTGAGGTCATGAGAGCCTGAGAGCTGTCCCCCGCCCTCACCAGCATTCAGGAGAGCAGCCCTGCACCTCACCTGTGCAGCACAGCAGAGCTGTGACACCTGTCCCTTGCTGGCTGTGACATTAGGTGAGCTAGCCCAGGCAGTGCTGGAGGGCTCTCAGCCAGGTGGTGCAGGCTCAGGAGAGCTAGCCAGCTGACCAGCTCAGATACCTCTCAGGCCCAGATCCAAGGCTCCGAGTTGGCCCACCCCAACATCTACCTCATCTAAGATCTGCTAGAGCACGTGAAAGGGCTGGTCCTACAAAACCAAGACTACAGGATCTCCATGACAGGGCAACAACAAGATAGCCAAGAAGAGTGACCCATTGATAGTGGAGCAGAAGCCAGAGGCCTCGAAACAGACTCATGGCAATAAACATTTGCAAATAAAGATGTGTGGACAAAAGGGTGTATACTGTGGGGCACACTGGGGCACACTACAACATCCATGACAATATTGGCTTCTTATTCTATCATTTTATCTTCGTTTCGAGGGGGAGGTTGCAAGGACGGAGGGCGGATACAAAGGGACTGGGAGATAAGTGGGATTGGGGTGCATGATGGGAAATTCACAAAGGATCAATAAAGTTTTTAAAATACCAAGTTAATTTCCTGCATTAATCTAAAACCAAAGTATATTCCTGTTAAGCCGGTGGGCCCTCGTGGGTGCGTGGCACCCCTACAAGGAGTCATTTTTCACTTACCTATCTGTGAATGCACTGTAGAGATGGATCCTCAGCATATCTGAGATTTTATTTTCCATCCCCATTGACAGTGCTGTACTATAATAGAAAAATCTGTTCAAAACTCACCACTTGGGTCATCTACATTGGTTCGTAGGCATTAGTGACCCAAAAAGGCTAAGTGCAGCAAAGATGTTACCTTTATCAGAGAGAAGTCACATAAATACGTCCACCAGGCCCTCACCTGCACAATAGGTGAGACCATTTGGCACTATTCACGTAGATGACAATGTGAACGGACCCCTCTAGGAACATGTAGTGTACACAATATAAACAAAGTATCCAGGGGCCCTGCTGGGATTCCATTAGTCGGAATTTTGCTCTCTTTTGACAAGAACAAGAAAGGGAGCATGCGATAGTTCTAATGAAGTCATAGCTTAGAGGCAAAGAACAATACGTCAGCTGCCTAGATTTTCCTCCTGCAGAAGTGTTCTGCCATCACCGTTCACATACTTCAAATCCTCGGCAGTTGAAAAGTCTGGTAGCAGCCCGGAGCTAATTATCTGAGCTTCCCTGGAAGGTATAACTCAGCAGATCATTACGACAAGCTGGGGAAAGTTGTAAGACTCACTCTCAGGGTTCACAGTAGCATCCCAAATGATAGGTCCAGAAGCCTGTGTCATTTGACCACGGCACATGAGCAGCTGCCATGGAGGACTGGTGTTTCTGTCTTATGCTTCCCAAAGAGCATCTTTGCGGGAGACTCGGGGAGGTGTGAACTCCGTTCTGGTCACTTCATGATACAACTTGGCTGCTGGTACTGCCAGTACCATACACAGTGGGCACACTTGTACAGCAGGAAGGAACTTTTCCAAGAGCATTGGCACTGGGTCTGAACAGCCCTGCATTCAGGGCACAGAAGTCCCTGCAGCTCTCTGGCCCAGTGGCATCCTTGTGAAGTGGACACTAGGAAATTGTCTGAGCCTAGAAACTGCTGAAGCTTCATGTGCTGTGTGACTCAGATGGCTGCAAGAACCAGGCAAACGCATGGAGTGAGACTAGGGGCACCATGGAGGACCGGGGCAGTCACTGCATCGTTGTAAGTTCAAACTCAAAACCAAGAGTAGGTTCATTCTCTGCCCATCTCTGTATCATCACTTGAACTTCAGTTCTTAGCTCTAGGCATACAGAATTTAAGTCTGCAAAGTCAGAGCTGAAGAACTGGCACCTTATAAGACTTCATCCTTGCTGTCCTGTATTTATGGTTCTTCTTCATCCCTGCTGTCCTATATTTATGGTCCTTTTTCATCCCTGCTATCTTGTGTGGCTGGTCCTTCACCATCTCTGCTATCTTGGCCTAATTGTCAGCACTAATTTTTCATTCTCCAAAGTGTCACAGCCAAGTTAGAAGGTAATTATCAGGTCTAAGTGAACTTTGGGAAAGAAGTTCATTTTATCCAAATTCACCCAAAGCTTCAGATGAAGGTAAGTACATTTGGTGGCATTGCTCTGTATGTTGAACACAACTTAGTTTAAATAAGCTCCCAAATATCTCAACAAAAATGGATCAATAAAAGCAGTGTGTAGTAAATTTAAAAAATAGAAAATACCTAAGAGACGATTAGTATTTGGAGCAAATTCATAAAATTCACAAGGAAAAGCATAATTACTCATTTTGTTGTTAGACAAGGTCTCACATGTAATACACCTGGCTGCTCTGGAACTCACTGTGTAGAATAGGATAGCCTCAAATTCACAGAGATCTGCTTTCCTTCCAAGTGCTGGGATTAGAGGCATGCACCACCACGCCTGACTATAGTTATTTCTTAAAAAGCTACCAGCAGGGTGGAGGGATGTCTTAGTAGTTAATAGGACCCGGGTTTGATTCTTAACATTCTTCTGGTCTCCAGAGCCCCTGTACATATGTGGCACACAGATAGACAAGCTGGCAAAACACCCATACACATGAAAAAAATACATAAGAATAAAAAGCCAATTGAAAATTTGAATTGGAGCTAGATTAATCTTCAGTTAGTCAAATAATAGCATTGTAAAGCTGGATTTTTTTCCCTACTACAAAAGGAAAGAAGATAAAGATACCAGCCTAGAGTGAAGGAATTCATTCCTGTTTTCTACAGGAAGGAGACTAAGAGGAAAAGGTCAAAAAGAGCAATATCTTAGAAGCTTATGTGTTTTTTAATGGGAAATTGATTCTATGCAAATATGTCACAGAGTTGGCATTTTAACTTTCCAGGCTAAAAGCTAAAGGAAAAGGTTAAAAAAAAAGTTAAGTGAAAATCTGAAAATCTTTTCATCTTTCTTCTCTAATGTTAAGGTTTGTGGTATCATGAGGGGAAGTTCTATGCCTTTATAACATTCTGCTCAGTTTCATGGTGTAAATATGGAAGCCACTCTGTCCTCGATCCCTCCCAGTCACACTACCAAATGAAATTAGGAGCTACTACTGCTGCTCTGCTTGGCCACAGGACTCAAAGGTCTCCTGTGGGAGGAAACGTAATCTGTGCCTCCATCAGAGCAGACTTTCTGGCTGTGCATTCCACTTATCCTCTCCTCCCTTCTTCAACAAACCGCCTGCACCCAAGCCTTTGAAAACCTGACCCTAAGACACTAAGACAAAGGCTGGCATAATGCCAGTGTTCAGGAAGCAGAGACAGGCTGATCTCTACAAGATTGAGGCCAACCTGATCTATATAACAAGTTTAAGGACAGCCAGGGCTACATAGCAAAACCCCATCTTCCCCCTCCCCCCAAAAAAGACACTAAGACAAAATTAATTTATCATGTATGGCTGTGTTTGTGTGTATGTGTGTGTGTGTGTGCATATTTGGAAGCCGTTGGTCAACTTCCTTCTATTGCTGTGCGCTTTGTTTTTTGAGATGGTCTATCAGTGAACCTGGAGCTAGCTCATTCTTTCGACTAGACTGGTTAGCCAGTGAAACCCAAGGATCTGCCTGTTTTCCATAAGCTATCCCCCAAGCCTTGGGTCCACAGGCACAAACAGGCTGGGCAGTGTTAAGTGTGTGCTGCAGATCTGAACCCACGTCCTATGCCTGTCCAGCAAGCTCCTTCCCTGTGGATTCACCTTCCCAGCCCACCTCACCCACCCTCTTTGTCCTTGCTGTTTGGCCTTTATGAATAGGATGTGTGCTTGGAGACAAGTTCCTGGGCTTGAGTAGTCTTATAAATTTATTTTTCTATGTCTAACTTTTAAAATTTAGTGTACAGTGCTAATGACTTTAAAAGTATCAGGAAATACTCCTTATAAAACTATTCCACGAGCGAACCCATAAACAAAGGATTTAGAAGAGGAGACAGTGTTGAATGCACATGACTATTTAGAACTGCTCCTAATATCATTAGTCCCAGCGAGCAGAAACAGCTGCAGACACATTATCAGCTTTGCTAAGGTTACTGATTATATTTTAAAATCATGTATAGTCAATGGCCTATGCCTGATTTTCTAGGACCTTTCATTTTGTTATACAGTAACAGGTTCATTGATGCTCAATATTATGTGACTATTTGCTGACTACAAAGAATGCCTTTATTAGGATATGCATATTTATTCTATTTCTCTTTCAATTATACCTACATTAGACCCTTCATAGTGAAGTTGACAAAAGCCAGCTATGCGCATGCAGTGGAGCCTGTATGACTTGTGACCTCCTCCTTTGTTGCATTGAGGCTAATGATTCACAGTAACCTTCAAGGATGCAGATTAGAACTGGGGATGCTGTTGGGCTCTCTGGAAAATGCTGCCATTGTGGCCAGCAGTTGAAGGCCTGGCTGAGTGCAGGGTGGGTGCTACAGGGTTGAGAGAGAGTCCTGATGGACACTGCAGTTTTCCAAACTACACTAAACCCATTCTTTTCCTCACTCTTCTTAATCCAGAAATAGGAAACGATCTACTTCTTGCACTTTTCCAGTGAAATAGTTCTGATGGATATTCTTCATTAATCTATTCCAAATGGCAAGTCTATTATAAGACAAGCTAGTAGACCATGATTTGATGTGATAATCTCAGAAACCAAAGGTTTTGTTAGCAAATTTTCTTTAATAAATAATTGAAATTTAAAAACCAGCATCAGCCGGGCAGTGGTGGTACATGCCTTTAATTCCAGCACTCTGGAGGCAGAGGCAGGAGGATCTCTGTGAATTAGAGGCCAGCCTGGTCTACAGAGCAAGCAAGTCCCAGGACAGCCACAGCTACTCAAGAAGCCCTGTCTCGAAAAAAACAAAATAAATAAAATAAATAAATAAATAAACATAAAACCCAGCATCACTTCCCCTTCCTTGCTAAGAGAACGGATTCAAAACAAAGTAAATCTCTGAATATGCTGTCGTTTAAAGAGAGGCAAATCTGGATTGCTTTAGAATTTGTAATGAGTCTACTTTCTAGACCTTTCTTTGTATAGTTATACTCCTCAACCTAAACACAAACCATTCTCCTGGAACAGTTGGTGCTCTGAATCACATGGAGCCAAACAGCAGTTAGGCCAAAACCTGGATACCACCTCTGGGGTCCTGCAGAATCATAATCTGTATTATATATATGTATATATATGTATATATATATATACATATATATATATATTTTTAAGTGGCTCATTCTAAAATCAAACTCATTCAAAAGGAAAACTTCAGATCACTGTTATTAATTGAGTACAAACATCCCTTTGCTACAGTAGAAGGGGCATGAAGGTTCTGTATTTTATCAACGTTAAGACACTCTTTAGAAATTAGGAAGTATCTTGCAATCAATGGCACCTTGCAATTATTAATTGCAGTGCTAGATTCAGATCTACTACTGAGCCACAACCCTTGCAATTATGATTAATACATAACAGAAGTGGTCTCATCCAGTGCTGGGGATTAAGCCTAATGCCTCATACACACACACCAGGCAAATTCTCTGCCCTTGGGACCCACTGCTGTTCTGTGAGATGGGGAGTCGGATGGGTGAGTGTGTGTGAACCACAGAGGGCAGAAGATGGTGGCATTGGATCCCCTGAGGCTGGAACTCTAGGCAGCTAGCTGTGAGCTGCTTGAAGGGATGCTGGGATCTGAGCTGTGGTCCTTGGGAAGAGCAGTATGCATTCTTTAACACTGAGCCACCTCTCCAGCCCCATTGCTGTTCATAATGGTACCTAAAATAATGACACGCTTCACATATCACTAATACAGTGGACTTGCTGAAATATAGTGAATTTTATCTGAACAGTATTAGTAACCTTTTATAAACCAAAAAAGCAAACACAGCACCTGAGAAATGCGATTAACTGAACAGAAGGATCAACACTGGCTCTTCTGCTGGATTATCACTGACGAAGGTAAGAATTCACACCAGTGACACAATCTGCCAGCTTTTAGTTTAACCTGTGAATTAGAGGCCAGCCTGGTCTACAGAGCAAGCAAGTCCCAGGACAGCCACACAAAAAACTGTGAGCACATGGGTGGACAGTTAACCATTTCCTCTGCTATAATTCTGTTACATGCAGGGTGTTATAGCATAAGCCTGTGATCTCAGCCATTGGGAGCCAGAAGCAGGAAGATGGGGAGTTTGAGGCCAGCCTCAGCTATGTAATGAGTTCAAAGTAACCTGGGCTATGTGAGCTGCTGTCTCATATGAAAAATGTATGTGTTTATACTTTGTATCTTCAGAAAGTGACATTTTAGCATGTCTGTGATCCCACTGTCACCTTCCTACAGGCATGGCCAAGACTTCAGTTATAGAGGGCTTGGGATGCCTATGATTACACCTGAGCATCTTCTGCTTGGTTTATGAGGCTGGGTAAGGTTGATTAACAGCACTGCCTATGCTTTCCTAAATAATATTCTTTGTGAAGTAACAAGGTTTGATGCACTAATTTCTCTTCCCCGTGCTTGAATGTAAATAGACGACTGTTAAAATACATGTAGTTGAATATCGTCAAAAAAAAAAAAAAAAAAAAAAAAAAAAGAGTGTGTATCACACTGTTGAAACACCAGAGAAGGATTTAGCAGAGGTTCATAGTCATCAGGTGACTGAAGAGGGATGCTGAAAGGCAGAGGAGGGAGAGGTTGCCAGAGGTCCTTGCATAGGGAGCTGCAGCCTCAAGAAGATACCATAGTAGGCTTTGATGCATTCTTCTGTTTATTTTGCTGTTTATTTAACCAGATACCTACGTGACAGACACTGAGCTCTGGAGAGAGAAGTGAAAGAGGCCAAAGAGCACAGGAACTAGGAAGGCAAAAGGATGCCAACAATTACAGCCAACAAGGATGCAAGAGGTCACAGTCAGGGTTCTAACTCTCAGGGGAGGCATCCTCAAAGAGTGAAAAAAAAATGCCAGAGAGGGATTAAACTCTACATGGGTGGCTTAGAAACCCCTCAAAAGAAAAGAGGTGTTTGAGTTGAATCCTGAAGTAAACAAAGTTGCTGAAGTCCTCCAGAGTAAGAATGACTAGGGGAGGGTAGCAGAGGCCTCCCTGGGTGTAAGCTCTCCAGGAACTCAGAGGGATCCGTTTGATTTCTGCCCATTAGACCATTTTCTGCTCCTTAAAAAACAATCCCTCCTCCCCTTTTTAAAGCTCATTTTAATAAGGAACCGCTGGCTGCACTTCCATAAGTGAAGAGTAGGATGGGGTTTCTGTAGCTGTAGCCCCGCTGCAGCAACTCTGCTGCAATCCCACCCCCACCCCGGCCTCTCACCGCCCTCCCTCCACTGGGTTATTTGGAAGTGCGTTCCAGACAATCATGCCATTTTAAGACACTGACTTTCCATCTTATCAGCCTAAACCCACGTCACAATCAAAGCAGCACGAATCTTGCTCTGTGGCTCATTAACCAAATAACCAACACCAAGATCAGTTCTACCCTTTAATAAGATTTAGAAATAAGAGAATATTAGAGTGATTAGGCATAATTTCCAAAAAGGGATAAAACCAGAGTAACTCATAAATAATGTTAATCTGTCAAATTCCTATCACATGCATATTTAAACTTATTAAATATATGGGTAAAAATCAAAGGGATTTTTAATTTTTTTTAAATGTACAAACTAAACTATGAAAGGAAAAAAAAGTCATTGAAGTAACTACTAGAATAAAAAAAGAAGAAATCAAGAACAGAAAGAGTCAGGAGTTGAGGGTGGGGCGGGAAGAACACTTAGTGCCAGGTGGAGTGTGCCAGCTATTTAGAAGCCACCGAAATGGATTCCTCCCATTGGTAGCTCTTGCTGTGCACCACCTGTGTGCCAGGCCCACTTGGCTCCAGCGGAGAGTGCCTTGGCAAAGCATCGCAGCATCCTTGAAGAGGTATCTATCTGACTCAGCCTGAACCTCACCCAGATTCTATATTAAACACCTGAGAAACGAGAGCAACTGGAAGGGGTTCAAAGAAGTGGAACAGAAGATAATTAAAAGAGATTGATTTTAGCAGAAAGATCAGAGAAACCAAATGCAGGGAACATGGCAAAGCCAGGGATCAGAATAAATGAGCTAGCTGAGGTTCAGTGTGACCACGGAGCAACAGCAGGCAGGGCTGCCGAGGGCACGGTGCTCACCTGGCACTGGGTGGTACCACAGCCGCATCCTACATGCCCTGATGTTCTACAGGCTTCTACCCAAGGGCTACCTCGTAGTGGAACACCTTCTGTAGTCAATACCAGAATAGCTGCTGGGGGGGGGGGGGGGGGGCCAGGGGGTGGTCCTTGCACCTTTCCACTCTGGCAAGCAGGGTGGCCAGGAAAAGTATTTCTCTTTAAATGTAATAATGTTCTCCACTCCCACAAAGTATTTTCCAGTCAGCGTGTGAGTGAGTGAGAGAGAGAGAGAGAGAGACAGACAGACAGACAGACAGGCACTGACACATGATGGTAATCCTGGCATCTGAGAGGCTGAGGCAGGAGAATCAGATTTTCAGGGCCAGCCTCAGCTACCTAAAGAGTTTCAGGCTAACCTAGGCTGAGACCTTCTCTCAAAAATGACACACGTGGCTGGAGATGTAGCTCAGTGGCAGAGCACTTGTTTGGAATACCCAAGTCCCTGGGTCAAACACCCATGGCACAGACAAAGAATATGTCCAAAATGAGCCAGAATAAGGTTTATCATTGCCATTTTTCTTAGTTAGGGTTACGATTGCTATGATGAAACACCATGACCAAAACGAACTTGGCGAGGATAGGGCTTATTTGGCTTACACTTCCACATTGTTGTCCGTCATTGAAGGAAACCAGGACAGGAACTCAAACAGGACTGGACCCCGGAAGGCAGGAGCTGACGCAGAAGGGTGCTGCTTACTGCCTTGCTCCCTCTAGCTTGTCTGGCCTGATTTCTTACAGAACCCAGGACTACCAGTCCAGGGTGGCCCCACCCACAATGGGATGGGCACTTCCACATCAATCACTAGTTAAGAAAATGCCCTAAAGCCAGATCTTTGTTTTGTTTTTCTCAGTTGAGCTTCCCTCTTTTCTGATGACTCCAGCCTGTGTCAAACTGACACCAAAGCAGTGGGCACACCATTCAACCTCCATTTGTATCACGGCTCACTTCCAGGACAGAATTAATAAGAGGCCAAGGAATTTCCTTCTTTACAAAATGAACAGGAAAATAAAAATAATTGAGTTCAAAACCTTTGCCACCTATGTCACAAACAGGGCTTAGAAAAATGGATAAATGAACCCTCCACAGCACACCCAGATGAGGAAGCTGAACATGACAGTCTTCTGCCTCGAGTTCAACAGTATGTTCATGGAAATATCCATGTGGAGGCAATTCCAGGCTTTGAAGGGCAGTCAGTGTTACAGGGCCTTCTGTAACACTTTCATGAGGCTGAGCTCAAGTGCCTCATGCACAGGCATTTCTGATCTAAGACACCACAGCTTCTATTTCAGACTTAAGTCTAAGCTCCCAGAATCCGTCCAGACGTGGGTTTGCGTCCTTGCTCCCGGCTCCAGGAGTGCATTACCATTTTTGGTAATGTGAGTGGGCAGGTCAGGAGTTTGAACTATGCTCTTTAGTAATCTAATGATGAGGCTTGGTAGTTCTTGTATTTCAAAGGATGAAAGGCTCCAAGCTTGTGCAAAGAAGGCAGGCCATTTTAAACTCTAATTTAGAGTTGGTTTTTGTCTTTCTCAACGAGGAAGATCTCAAAGAGGCAAAAATTAAATGAGGAATCTGGATTTTCTTTTCCCCCAAGGCAGGGTTTCTCTGGAAATCCCTTGGGTGTCCTAGAACTCACTCTGTACACTAGGCTGGCCATGAACTAGAGATTTGCCTGCCTCTGCCTCCTGAGCACTGGGATCAAAGGCGTGTGTCACCATCACCCAGCTGAATCTGGAAATTTTTACTAGTAAGTTTATACTAGTTTTTTTTTAAATAAATATGAAATGAGCCATAAAGGCTAGGCAAGACTAATATTTTAACATCCATGTGAAATGTGCATCTTGGCAGAAATACAGTATTAAAACTAGTATCTGAAAAATTATTATTATTATAACATCAAAGACTCCCTTCTCTCTTGCTTGCTCTCTCATTTCTAAGAAGTTCAGGTCTTATGGTAGAAATACATGATTTTAAACTAAACTGACCTTGGAGCTTTGAATTGATTGGTCTTATTCTCTAGTTTCACATTCTTCCTTTCCCTTCATTCAGTGAGCAAAGATTAAACATTGCCTATGTCAGGGACACAACTAAATGCTGGAGAGTCAAACAATAGCCCACAGACTGGCTCCCTCCCAGATGCGAGAGAACTGGCGGAGGAAGAGGGGTACAAAGAAAGACACAGCCTGGTTGTGTTGGGACACCAGGGGTGGAGGCCTCGAGGAGGAGAAAGGGGGATGCGGAGATCAGCCTCACGGCAGCACGGTCTGAAAGAGTCCTCCTCTAACATCCTGCTTCCCAAAACCAAGGTGACCTGATCCAAACTTTGTGTGATTCACTGCTAGGCCCAGCAAGAAGTCCAGATGCCAAGGGTCTGCTTTCTCTGAAACAGAAGACTGCTGCCCCCGACCCCACGTTTGTTCTTGGCTGGACAGTGGCGTGTGCCACCCCCTGTAGGGCCACAACCTGAGACCCGGAGATGACAAAATTCTTGTTGTTTTGTTTGTAGACTGGGCCTAATGTAGCCATGATAGACTTGAACTCACTTTATAGTCAAATGACCTTCTGCCTCTACTTCCCAGTGCTGGGGTTATACAACCATGTTCAGTTCATGAGGTGCTGGAGTCAGAAACCAAGGCTCTCTGTGTGCTAGGCAACTCTACCAACTGAGGTATATCTCAGCCTCCCCTCCATTCCCCCCGCCCTCTGAGACAGAGTTTCTCTGTGTAGCCTTGCTGTCTTGGACTCCAACTAACAGAGATCTACCTGCCTCTGCCTCCCAGAGTGATGGGATTTACAGGCATGTGCCACCCTGTCTCTGGGTTTTTATTACTATAGGAGAGCCTAACTGCTTTTTATGTTTTGGTTGTTTGGTTGGTTTGGTTTGGTTTTTTACAATACAGAGGGTTTTGTGTGTGTGTGTGTGTGTGTGTGTGTGTGTGTGTGTGTGTAGCTGTGGCTGTCCTGGACCTCGATCTGTAGACCAGGCTGACCCCGAACTCACAGAGACCCACCTGCTTCTACCTCCCAAGTGTTGGGTTTAAAGGTATGTGCTACCACTGCCCAGCTTGTTTTGTTTGTTTGAGACGAAGCCCTGATTGTCCTGGAACTCATTATGTAGATTCGGCTGCCTTCAGACTCACAGAGATATGCCAGCCTCTGCCTCCTGAGTGGTAGGAAAGATGGCCAGGCCAGAGGTGGACTGCTACAATACTTTTGTACCTTGAAAACGGAAGGTGTCAGGGACTGAACCCTAGACCTCATGCATACTGAGCATGCATGCTCTACCCTTCCCTAGGTACTGCTTAGTTCCTGGACTGATAAAGTTTTCTCGATAAGTTTAAAGAAGATGTAATTTGGAGGGAGGGGTAGTCTTGCCTTCTTTCTGTTTTTCCTCAGTTTCACTCAGGAACTGGAAGGCAGGATATGAGTTGGTGAGCACCTGATTCCTTCCACTTAGAGGGAAGATAGGTAGTTCCTATATGGCCAGTAGCCATGCTTGGCTCTGAGACTACATGTGGGAAGGAACCTCCTTTGACTGCCAAGGCACCGGTCACTTGGTGGAAACACTCACCAGTAGACAGACAGCCGTCACCTACATTTTCCTTCATTTTACCTGCTTGTAGGCTCAGCCAGTGGACAGCATGCTTATCCCAAGGGCAAGAAGTGAGTCCTGGGAAGGTGAGTCACAGGCTTCTCTCGCCTTGGGGGCTCCTGCAAGTAGCGATATTCTGGGGACCACTCGCTGAGGGGTGCAGAAGACGCGGCTATGACAGAGGATCCTCTAAAAGTCCTGGAAGCTGACTTGCCTGGATTGGGGACATGGAGCTTATGCACCTGGAAGCTATTTGCAGTTTTAATACTGTAGTAAAATTAGCACTAAAATGCCTGCAAGATATTTTGATGTTACCCTTTTAGCAGAAAAAAATGACGACCTGGTACCTGTTATTCATGTCATTAGACACAGGTTTTATAAAATGATACAAGTGGGATCATTCCTGTT
Source organism: Psammomys obesus (assembly GCF_907164565.1). Taxonomy (NCBI): domain Eukaryota; kingdom Metazoa; phylum Chordata; class Mammalia; order Rodentia; family Muridae; genus Psammomys; species Psammomys obesus. Next base: position 16,299,680 of record NW_026596256.1, on the reverse strand, counting down.
GACCCTTCCTGGAGGAAAATTACATATTGTTGTTTAGGGAGTGCGTGTTATTTCACCTCTCCCTGAGAGCTGGAAGCAAATCAATTCTTTCTCTGAGGAACGGGCATTTGAAAATGCAGGTGGATGGCAGGGCGAAAGTGCGAGGGGTCTGGCTCACACTGGAAAGACTAAGCTCTAGAATTTGACGCCACCAAGACTCCTTAACGTGTAAAGGAAACCAACTGATTTTTAAAATGGAAAAGTCAAAAGGAGATAAACAGGGTGTCATGAGAAACAATATATGCCTAGCAGGCTTCTTTTGTTTGAGAAAGGGTCTCATTGTGTAGTCCCGGCTGGCCTGGAACTCAGGGAGATCCACCTGACTCTGCTTTGCACTGGGATTACAGACCCTGTTTGAGGTTGGTCTAATGCTAACTACTGGACCTCAAGATCTGGGTATACCTATCCTTGTTGTGTAAACCTGTCTAAGTCATTATATCTGATTCGGTAATTAAACAGCCTATACCTGGGCAGGGCAGAATGGGGTAGAGGTGGCTAAGGTTCCCAGCCTTTTGGGTTCAAGATGGGAAGAGAGGAAGATGGGAAGGAGGATGCCAGGGTGGGTTATCGTGGAGAAGGAATCACATGGGCCTGGAGAATGGCATGAAAAGGCTCAGATGAAGAATACAAGCAAGTATTTATAACAATACGGATGGAAGATAGGATGATTAAGGTGGATGGCATTGGATTGGGGCTGGGAGATGGATGGTGAGGATATTCAGACAGCATAGGTAGGAATACCTGCCCCACCCAAAGTAAATAAGGCAATCATAAAATCTAACAGGTGTCTGTGCCTTATTATTTGTGATAGCGGGTTAGATAATACCTCTGTGATAATCTTACGGCTAACAATAATAAACATTATAGAACCCAACTTTCCTCTTTTTATTTACTACAAGAAGACCCATGACACCGTCCTGACAATAACCTTCCTTTTGAAGGCAGGATCTTCTAGAAACCTTCTTGCTATGTGCCTCATTCAAGCCACTACCATCTCCGTTGTGAATGCTGAAATGACTTCCTGTTAAATCACATTCTTTGACTTATGTGCTCTTTCCATTCTCCCTCCACTTTACTAGCCCAAGCAACCGTATTCACTCATTTCAGTCAGGGCCTCAGACTGTAGTCTTGGCTCTCCTGAGAACGCAGAATTACTATGTAGCCCCAAGCTGACTAAAGACCCACAGCCAGCCTCCTGCCTCAGCCTTCTGAGTAGTGGGATTATAAGTAAAGTCTAAAACATGATTTTTTTTTTGAGACATGGTCTCACAGTATAGCCTTGGCCTATACAGTGTCCTAAATATAATATGTAGACAAGGCTATCTTCAAGAGTGCTGCGGTTAAGGATTGGGGGCCATTGTGTTTGATCCAAACTGATCTTGTAAAGATACTTTTTAAAGTTCAGAATGCTTCAGTAGCTTCCCACTAAACTAAGCAAGCTGCCTTGGGGTTCCAGAAACTTCTTCAATAGAGACCACTTCTGCAGCCTAGCCTGAGCAGGACAAACCTGTGTGAGTGCCACTAAGCAACACAATGCATGGACTCAGTACCCAGACTCGGGCTCCTAAGTGCCAATAACTTAACGTAGCCCAGGCTGGCCTATAGAGTCTAGAGTGCTGAAGTGGTTGTATGGGTGGCCACCCTGGGGTATACGGAGAACTTACTTCAAAAGGAAGAAGGAGAGAAGGGAGGGAGACAGGGCAGGAGAGCACACAAACAGCCTCCCCACTGTGAACAGCTTTTACATACAGTTTCTGCCTTCTTTCTCTCTTTTTATTATCTGTTTCTCTTCTCTAGGATGTAAGTCCTACTCAAACAATCTCTTTTCTTTCTGGTGTATATTCAGTGCCTAGGGATACATTTAATAAGTGGGTTTTTTTGGGGGTGGGATAATGGATACCATTAAGCTATATCATTTTATTATTCACATCAAATGTTAAGATGAGCCGGCCATGGTAGCTCACACCTGTAACCCCAGCACTCAAGAGGCAGAGGCATGAAGACTACCATGAGTTCAAGTCCATTCTGGGTTACAGAAAGAGAACCAGGCCAGGCTACCCTACAGAGGGAGACCATCTCAAAACGAATTTAACAAACAACCAAATAAATGTTAAGATGAAGCAAAAAGGCATTATCAAGCTCATTTTTGTATAAAACGCTGAGAAGGTGCCCCACACTGTCTGTTAATGTTGGAGGGAGGGCTGACCTGGGCACAGCATTACCTCCTTATTAACTTATACTGGATTGTTTCAATGTAAGGCCATCAGTTGTGTCGTAATGAAAGACTTTTGCATACAAGGCTGCAACGAATGTGCCCCTCCCGTCCTCACCAATTTACAGCAGACTGTCTTCATTAGTTTCTGTTGCCTATAAATCATGTGCATCCTATTTTCTTTACTTTTACATTTTCCTTTTACTTTATTTTTATTATGCCTTCTCCAAAAAAGAAAAAAAAAATGGGAAAAAATGGAAAAATGGATTTCCCCTTCTGAGATGGAGAGGGAAAGGCAAGTTTTGTTGTTCCTTATGGAGCAGTCATCAGAATGAAATGCAGGTTGAGCTTGTATTTCTTATCTGAGCGTGAGATGTAACAGAAGAGGTCTGTTTTGGGCAAAGTAAGACATGATGTGAGGACATTGTGCAAGAGCACATTGCTGCAGCGTTTGGGGCCTCACAGGCGTCGCCTGTCACTCCAGACCCCCCCAACAATCAGTGTGTCCACGTGTGACTCCTCAATCCAGCACCCTAGGCAGCTACTACCAATGAAATGTTGTTGACAGACAAATTTGAATTAACTTTCCAGCCCAAGAAGAGTGGAAAGAGAAAACTTTCTGGACATGTCTGAGTTGAGGATCAAATCTCCCTCTTGTCACTAGTGAGAATTTGGTATTTGATCACTTCCAGTTTGCTTTAGGATACCAAGCAGGTTGGGCTATTGGGAGAATTTCATATTATATAAGTAAAATACAATGCTTGTATGATTAGAGTTTAATACACATTAATAAGTAAATTTGGTGTGGATATGAAATCTTTTTTTTTTTTTTTTTTTTTTTTTTAAGGTAATAAACCCAAGAAGGTTTTTTTTTTTTTTTTTTTTTTTTTTTTGTCAAAGGTAGTAAACCCAGCAAGGACTCTTATTTCCTGAGCTTTTATCTTTGTGCCCATTAGCTAATCCAGTCAGATTGTGAGGCTGACCACCCACCAATGGGATGGGAGGCTGCTACCTGACCTATATCAGGGATTAAAGGTGAGGTGGGAGCCATCTTGTCCCTGGTGTGCTTGGGGTTTTGGTGAACCCTTTTTACAAGAAGAATTGCCTTGTTGAGCTACTTTCATTTTGTTCTTGTATTCCTTTGTTCAATACAAAGATTTTTCTTTGTTTTTTAACAGGGAGATGGCTGTAGCGCGCGCACACACACACACACATACACACACACCAGAACAGAAGAGGTACAGGGCCTGGGAACACTAGAGCTGAGTGTTGGGTTACAAGACCTAGTCCCAAAATGGGGTTCCCAGACTATTGGGAATGACAGAAGATTGCAGATTTTCTGGCCCTAGGCCACATCTGTGGATAGTAACACAAGGGGTAGGGTAAAAAATCTGATCTTAACAAATATTTTATGCTTCTTCTAGTTTGGAAATTATTGCAACAGAGAGAAGGAAGTCAGAGTAGTCAAGGGTAGGTGTGATGAAATGGAAAGAAAAATGTTTGCTCCCTCCTGTGATGGTTAGTACAGAAAAAGCCAGAAAGCCCTGCCAAGCACACATCTCTGGCAAGATCCGCAAGCCTCACGCCTCGCTCCAGTGACAATTTCCCACAGGCAGATAACAGCTTGCCACAAACATCAAGTACAAATCCAGAGCACACTAGAGAAGTGTGTACTTATCTCAAAGGCAGCCCCAAGGCAGCAGTGTTGTTGTAAAAAAAAAAAAAATGAGTGTTGGGCTATATAATGTTCATTATTATTATTATTATTATTAACCCTATAATTATTATGATGGTATTATTTAACCCGCCATCACAAATAATAAGACACAGATACCTGTTAGATTTTATAATTGCCTTATTTTCTCTGGGCTGGGCAGATATCTCCCCTACATTGTCTCAATATCCTCACCATCCATCTCCCAGCCCCCATCCAATGCCACCCATCTTGATTCTCCTCATCTGGTCTACCTTCCATCCTTAATCCCATGGTACTTGCTTGTATTCTTCATCCGGGCCTTTTCACGACATTATTGGAGTCCTTCCTCTCAGCCCACATGGTTTCTATGGTTTCTAATCCACACTAACCCATCATGGCACCCTCCTTCCTCCTCTCTTCCAGACCATCTGTCCCCCATGCTTCTCCTGTCCTCTCTAAGTCTGAGAACCTTAGTCACACATACCCCGTTCTGCCCTGCCCAGGCATAGGCCATTTAATCAACCATGCAGGTATGTCTTAGGCAGGTTTACAAAATAAGGATAGGTATAACCAGATCTTGAGGGCCAATAACACTCATCAGACCAACCTCCAACAAGGTAGGCAACTAAAAACTCTCCCTTTTCCTAAGGGAGGTGGTATTGTTCTTGACTGTTCTCAGTGCAGCTTTAGCTGAAGGCTAGACATTGGTGAAGACAATTCCCCAAGTTTCCCCATCATGGCTGCCTCATGAATGAATAAAGGCATCTGCAGAAGTGGAAGCAAACAGCTGGAGATGTGGCCAGAGATTCAGATCAGCTCCACCCAAGCCTCCAGCTCAGCTGCCTAATGCAGGACCACTTCCTGCTCCTCATTCCATGCCTTTCTTCTTGTTTCTCCCATGGGGTTAAAGGCTCTAAAGAACACAGTCCACAGCCCGATGAGACCCAGCAGCTTTCCACAGATCTACCATCACCCCAACAACTACTTTTACTTTTTACAACTACATTCTTTTTTTAATGAAAGAACGAGTTTATGGGGCCGCAGAGATGTCATTCAGAACGTTTGTTGCTCTTACAGACAACCCAGGTTTGAAGCCCAGCATCCACATGGTGGTCCACACCCACGTCTAATGAAACCCTAGGCTCTGGAGATCCAACATCTCGTGATCTTCAGAGGCACCAGGCAGACATGCAGTGCACATACATGCAGGCAAAGCATGCATACACATAAAATGAAGTTTAAAAAATTGAACATTCATTTATGCATTATTAGAAATATAAATAAATTTGCAAATAGTTAGCAAATCCACAAAATCCAGGGCTGGCGTCTTTTAAATTTTTCATATTTGTACATATATGTGGTGTGTGTGTATGTGTTTGCACGTGTGTTTGCATGTGTTTGCATGTGTGTTTTCAGGTGTGTGTCCATGCACAAGTCAGAGGACATTGGATATCTGCCTTGATTGCTTTCCACCCTTTTTTTTGTTTTTATTTTTTTATGATAGGATCTCTCACTAAACCAGAAGCTAGCTAGCTAGGTCCTGGGATGTACCTGTTTCTGCTCTTCAATAATGGTGTGGCAGACTTCTCGGTTCTTCTGATTTCACAGCAAGTGGGCTTTTCTCAGCTGAGCCCCCAGAGCCACTGTTTCATGAGTGAGGTACACCAACTCTGTTAGGTCCTGTTAGGCACTGGGTACAGTGACAGGGTCATCTGCAGTGGCCATGTTCCTGACTCTCCCCGTGTGTGTGTTCTCGGGGACCATTATCATTCCTTTATGCACATGAACTAGACACAGACACACCAAGGAAGAAGCCTAGAGTCTCACGTCTAAATTTAAACTGTCAACTCAGTGGAGTCTAAATCCAGCCTGTTGATGGAAGAGGTATTAATTCAGACCAGGAGATCAGATGTGAGGGTGGGAGGCCATTCTGCCTTGCCAGCTAGTGTATGTGCTGTGACACATACCTGAAGTACTTCTGCTGCTGAAATGTCTCTCTACCTTCCAAAGATGGCAGAGAGATTGCCTTCCATACAGAAGGCTGTCTTACACATTCCTGTTACAGTAAAGCACCCTTGCTCTCAGAGCGGCCTGAATAATGAAAACAGAGCAAATAACAGTGGCATTCTTAAGAATGTGAATGTGTTAGGAGGATTCATAGAAAGGCAGCAACTGGTATTATTGATGCACACGGAAGAATTGCCCTATAATAACAAAACAAAATCCCTTAAATGCTTTTTATTGGACTGAACCCCTTCTACAAAAATGCTAAGATGGTTTACTGTTGCTCTTCAAAGAACATGGAATGGTTTTACGCTTACGGAAAAAGTCACCTATTCTTCGTCTCTGAACACGGAATAAGTGGAAGTGAGTTTGCTGTAAGAACACCCACAATAAGCCGGATTCATAACTAGGGATAGGGCTGGAGGGTTGGCTCAGCCCTTAAAGGCTAGGCTTACAACCTTAAATAACTACGGATAGGCTTCCTGGGAGCTGGGTGTCCTTCCCTACAGGCGCCTGGGAGAAGGAACGGACCCACTGTGGTTCTAAACTTGTGCTACAGAGCTGCTTCCTGCTTCCAGACTTCGTTTCCTCCTCCAGGGGTGATATGTTTCTCCAGGTCGCAGGGAGAGAAGAAATGAGTTACTCATTTACTTTGCAAACAAGGTCACTGAGGTGCACACTAGCTAGGAGACTTCTCTGCAGTCATAGAATAAGCGAAGGGACTGGTGATGCAGCCCAGACCTGCCGAATTCCAACAGGTCTTCCTACGTAGTTGGAAAGTCCCTTCTAATCCACGTGTTTGTGTGTGTGTGTGTGTGGGGGGGGGGGACTGAAGCATGCTTCAAGTAAATGGCCCTGTGAAGTCAGACAGTTGGTATGCGGCTGAAGGTCACTGTGTGAGATGTTTAAGAAGCTGTATTTTTTAAATGCCTTGACTTAGTTTACAGAAAATCACAGTGTATGCCTTGTAGAGAGTTCCCAGGGGATGAGATTTGTATTTTCTTGGCCACATGCATATTGAAAGCAGTATACACACATGTACGTATGCGTGTGTGTGTGTGTGTGTGTGTGTGTGTGTGTGTGTGTGTGTGTGTGCAAACAGATGCTCTTTATGCCATGCTGCCCTTGGAAGTCAGTGGACAATCCTTAGGAGCCAGTTCTCTTCTGACACCTTGCGGGATCCAGGGATTGAATTCAAATCATCAGGCCTGCAAGCAGTATTTTTTTGACTCATTTTTCTGCATTAGCTTGATGCAAAATGAAGCAGAAGTTAGGCCGCTAAGCCCAGACCTCGCCTATGCTGTGACTGTGAACTTTTTGCCTGGGCAGTAGCATTTGTGAGGGAAGGTCAAGCTCAAGAGAGTCCTTTCTGAGTTCGGAGCTCAGTGAAGCAAGCCAGAGTTAGGCTTGGCCCACCTATCAGAATCCAGGCTAGAGAAAAGCCCTAGAATAGAGGAGGCCCTGTTGATAAAAGCAAAATAGCTCCAGAGAGTCTTTAGGGAGCACCCACAAGTGCCTAGGACACTCATTAGTTGATACATTAGTTAATAAATTCTTCAGCGGCTACTCAGATATATGAATATTTTTACAAGACAGAGTATGTAAGGAATTTTAATCCAATTTTAAACCTTCCCACCACTGAGCACTGCACCGAAACCGGCTGGCCTCAGAATGATGAATAGCCCTTGACTGAGCAAGGAGGAAAGCCAACCCCAGAGCCCTGCAATGCACTGTCTCTCTTTTAAATTCCTGGGCGGACTTCTCTTTTGGCTGTAGCTGATGAATGGGCTTCGTTAAAAGGCTTGGGACAAGAGATAAAATGACCATCAAGTATTTTTCCTTCTTTGCCACACCCCACTTCTCCTTAGGCTATCAATAAAATCCCAGCTCAAAATGAATGCGCCTTAGCCTTTCCTAGACACACGCCCTGCTAGCGAGTGTTTGGACCTTCAAAAGTTCTGTTGCTCGATTTCAGATTTGTAACTTAAGAGGCTGTAGATCAGGGGAGGAACCATCTGGAAGCTGAATTAGTAAATGATGGTGGTATAATCAGCTTGAGTGCGGCCAAGTCTTCCAGGCTTTTGCTGGTGGATGACAGGATTCCAGAGCGCTTGGGGGATAACAGCCCCAGTTCCCCAAACCAGAGTCTTCCTCATCCAATTAATCTCTTCTTATCACCAGGCTTCTCAGAGGTACCCCTCCCTGGTCCCACCTCGAGTCTGTGACAGCCAAGCCTTACTGTCACCCACACGAAGGGTTAAGTCTGCAGCTTCCGTGCCCCAGCTGCTGCAAAGGGTCCTTCCTTCGCTAGTACTTTTCTCCCCTGCAGTCAACCCTGTACTCCAGCTTCCACAAAGCCACCAGCACTTGCATTGTTTCCTCGCGTCCCCGCTTGCTTTAAACTTGCAGCTCACCAGTTTATATAGCTCAGGAGTCTTACACTTACCCCTCATGGCGTTACCTAGAATCTGCTCTCACTTTTCCTGTCCTGGAATGCCTCGAGGCTTCTGGGATGGAGAAGTTAGACGCATCCCGCATCCCTGCTGGCCGCATTATCGCACGTGTTTCTATTAACCTTGCATTTCCTTGAACTCAAACTTCTCAAGCAGCACCCTATCTGCTGACCCAAAATTTCTCTAGCCTCTTATAAACGCATTTGTAACTCATCTTGAGAACAATTCTGGGAGGGGGCGGGGTGAAAGTGGGGAGAAAGGTTTGCGAACTCACCTGCACAGCAGCAGCAAGGATCAGACACAGGACCAACCGGTTACCCGCAAACTTCCCAGAGACCGTCTGCAGCCAAGTGTCTTGGCCTTAAAGGGGCAGGGCACTTTTCGCCATATAAGGAAGCCAGATTTGCTTCTCTACTCCTTCGACAAGGGAGCTGGTTTCTCCGTGTTGAGGAAACTTCTGGGGCATCTGCAGCCTGTCAGTTCCCCCCAGGCAGGTTAATTGAGCCATGATAAGGTGCAAGAATGTTTGCTTGGGCATTTTAAAGGCCAGGAAAACCTTTATAGGGCTTATCTTCTTACAAATTCCTGGCAACCTGGAAGTTTTCCTGACTGCCAGGAAAGGGTTTCTGCTTCTAGTTGGGCTTTGGCTTTGTGGAAATGAGTGCTCTTCTCAACCACGCAAGCAGACTGACTGCTTTCCTCCTGAGAAGGAGGCAGAGGCTTGGGAGAGTGAGGAGGATTGTTATGAGACTTTTGTTTAAGACAAATTACTTTTGCACCAGAGGCAGGACAGGAAGGTACATGAGGTCTAAACAAAATTAGGATCAGCGTATGAAAGACACCAGTGACAAAGAGGCTGGAAGCCCTACACTATGGCCTACAGGTAAGAAAATAAAGCATGTGCAGAAAAACAGCAAGTGGAGTGAAAATAACCCATAAAAAGGGCAGCCCTTTCATGGCATTCTGGAAAACGTCCAAGGTTCTGGACCCAGAGGTGCTGAGCTTTGGACCCTTTTCCAGCTCAAGCATCCCACTGTTAGAAGTGCTTTCTCCTGTTAAAAAACCAGCTATGCACACACGCATCTGTGTCGAATTTCTTCTTCTGGGACATAAGAACCTAGAAATCCCACCGGGCGCCCACCACCAACCTCCAAAACTACTATAACACACCCTAAAGATAAGCGGTGTTTATTTTGCTCCTTCCTCAACAGATAAATGCCCACTGTCCTCCACCAATCACTGCTCCAGCAGCCCCCACTCTTAAGTGCCCCTCTTAGACTCAGCCTCCAGCTGAACCTGGCAGCTGCCTTCACCTTCCAACAGCGTTAGGGGAATGTGTTTCAGCAAGAGAAAACATTTCCTGCTGCTGATATCTAAATGCAAAGCTGTCTTGTTCATTTGGGGGTGGATTAAAGGCAATTATAAAAGGCTAGCTTCTAAGAAGAAAGTGGAGTTTAATTTAGTCATCACTTGGGTGGTAGCATGCCTCTTCTTTGCAGCCAACTGGCTGTGGTCCTTTGAAAATGCTTTTAAGCCTGCCAGGTAGCTCTAGCCAGCTCCCACTCTACACTGTTTAGCTAACTCTGCAGAGTGCTGCCTTATACTGTAGATCTGGGATTCTTTAAGAATGTAATTTGGCACCTGGTTATAAAGTCTCGAGTTACCGTCTTACACAGATCTTTGTTTGTGTGTTTAAGGACAAAGAGCACTTCATTTTCCTCCATACATATGGTGAAAGAGGCATAGAGCAGACCCGGAAAGACTTGTCAGATTCATTCAACCGCGTGGAAGCAGTGGTTTCTGTTTGGTGTCCATATAGTTTTGTGACTAAAGTAGATGCTTGCTACATTCTGGTTATGTGGTTGTTGTCAAATGGACATGGACTTCTTTGCTTCATTGTCTTTCAGCTCAGTTAGTGTTTTTTTTTTTTTAAAGGGTAGAGAGCAACGAAGATACTTTTTAAAGTTTTCATTCTGCTACCTCTTTGATCCATTAATATGACTCCAAGGAAATAACTGATCAGAAGCAATATATGATGTGAAGACGCTCCTCAGATTGCTATTTGTAATGAAGAAAATGAGTGACTTAGACCCCAAGATCACGTACTTGGTGTACCAGCTCTTGTTTGATATGTGCAACACACTATATTAGAAACTTACTGGGGACAGCTCAAGCCTCAGGACAGAACTCTGAGATAGAATGGCCATCATGCCACTTCCTAGGCCATAAAACAGAGGCAGAGATTTTCAGAAACTGATTATCTATCTATCTATCTATCTATCTATCTATCTATCTATCTATCTATCTATCGTATCTGCAGGTACACCTGAATGCCAGACGAGGGTACCGGATCCCAGTATAAGATGGTTGCTAGCCACCATGTGGTTGCTGGTAATCAAACTCAGGACTTCTGGAAGACTAAACAGTGCTGTTAACCACTGAGCCATCTCTCCAGCCCCTAGTTTGGGTTTCTATTGCTGCTACGAAACACCATGATCAAAAAGCAAGTTGGGGAGGAAAGGGTTTATCGGGCTTACACTTCCACCTTGTAGTCTACCCTGATGGAAGTCAGGCCAGGAACTCCACCAGGGCAGGAACCTGGAGGCAGGTGTAGAGGCAAAGGCATGAAGGGGTGCTGCTTACTGGCTTGCTCCCCATCACTTTCTCAGCCTGTTTTCTTATAGAACCCAGGACCCCTAGCCTAGGGATGGCACCACCCACACCCATCAATCATTAATTTAGAAAATGCCTTCTAGGCCTGCCTAGATCTCATGGAGGCATTTTCTCAATGGAGATTTCCTGTTCTCAGATGACTGTAGTTTATGTCAAGTTGACATAAATCAAATATAAACATAGGTATGTTCATTCTGTACTGAACATCATTATAGGCACTGGGGACAGACAGACTGACAACTCAGAAAGGACTCTGCCTTCACTCAAAGGTTAAACATAGCAAGTACACAAGGCATGGTGGTTATAATCCCAGCATGCTAAAGACAGGCGGGAAGGTTGAGGGAACTGCATGTGTCTGAACTGGAGGAGGGTAGCAGCCTCTGCTACACAGTGAGGCTATCTCAAGAAAACGCAACACAACAAAATAAAAGAACAACTCTGAGGGATGAGGAGGTAATGCAGTTGGGAAAGTGCTTTCCAGGCAAGCATGAGTCCCTGAGTTCAAGTCCTCAGCATCTATGGAAAAAGCTGGGATTAAAAAAGCTGGGATTGAAGGTGTGCATTACAACCACCCAGCTACAAGAGTGTCTCTTGATGGTGCCTGTTATGGTTGAGAAATGAAACATCCTCTGCAGGCTCTAGGTTTGAACACTTGGTCTGAAGGTGGTGGAATTATTTTGGGATATTTGTAGAACCTTTAGGAGCTGGGTCCTAGCTAGAACATAGGCATCCTTGGGCCTTTAGTGTTATATCCTGACTCTTTTGGTCCCAGCTGTCTGTTCCTAATCTATATTAGGGCAGGATATGAAGACAGAGAAAATCAAGGTCAAGTTGGAAGGGAAAGGAGCCACTTGCTCTGGACTCTACTTGAAGTTTCTCCTAAAGTGAAGGCCTATAATTCAAACCAAGCCTAAACAAGACCTGAAGAAAGACAGCACCAGAAGACACACTGAAGTGGAAAAGAGAAATCCCACAGGGCTCCACCCTGGTCAAATAACTACAGACAACCAGAGAATGCGAAGAGCAGGGGAATCATTCTTTAGGATGAGTCTCCAGACTCGCTTTCCAATGCCAACCGGTCACTGTGAAATCATATATATACAAATAATACTAACTGTCTCAGCAGGTATATTTTTGTATTTCTATGATTATATATGTGTGTACACATATATTCATTTATATGAGTATTTTTGCGATTATGTATATGTACACGTGTGTGTGTGTGGTGTGTGTGTAACAAGTCAAATTAAAATAGGTCATGGATTTGGAAGGGACGAAAGACAGGAAGAGGTGAAGTAATGTGATTATATTTTAAATAACAACAACAAAAGAATTTGGGGGAAATTAACATCTGCTTCAAAGGTTGCCCACACAGGGGTAATATTCCTTTCTCAAAGAGATATTTTCAAACAGAATATTAAAATAGCAATGAGCTACATTTAAGACCCGAGAGCATATGATGTTGGAGTATGACCTTCCTCCTCTCCCAAATGTGAGCCTGCAATCTTTTGGGAATCCCATAAACAACACCATAAGGTGTGTTTACAGTGAGAACAGATCTTAGCTCAGGTACAGCCCTAGGGAATAGAGTTTTACTTCTCACTTGTATTCAAAGTGCAACAGGAACCAGCCTGTAATCTCATCTAGCAACCCCTGAAGATGTAGCTTCAGATTCTGACCAAACTGTGAGTGTTAAATGTGACTCACTTCAAAACACACCCATGTTTGGGTGTGTGTGCCCGGTTTTTTCCTAATGCCTCTCTATTGACCCATCACTTACATTTATATTAAAATCTCTTCTTAATGAACTCCAACTTGCTTCAAACTGACTTGTTCTACAGTTCTGTTCTGTGGCAAAGTCAAGAATCCTGTGCTGGTGGCTCCTGACACACTGCCTCTGTAAGTGTCATTTGGTAAGCTGACACTTAGACTGACTTCTGGAATGCCTTTTTTGCTAGGATGAACCCTACCTCCCCAAGCCATGAACCAATGTAAATATTTTACCTGTTACGTTGCCGTGAGGGCTAAAGTTATATTTTAAGTTTTAATTACTGTGCTTAAGAGAACTATAAAACAAAAATGCCTCGAAAACTATAAGCCCTACTTGCCCAAGGACAAATAACTTCCTGGAATGCTGGGAGCTATTCTTCATGTAAGATAACAAGACAAGCGTTTTCATTTCCATAAACAAGATTGCTTGCCCCAGCTGCTCAGGATGTTTGATCACACGTAGGTAGGTGGGCAGGGCGTGTACCAGGGTGTATGCTAACCCCTAGTTGGACGAAGGCAGGAAGTACATAGCCTTGTGGGTTTTGCTGCTGTAACTTGCGGCCATTCTCTGGGAATCCTGGGTATGGATCTGGCTAGTTATCTGTATCCTGGCCAATATTTAATAAAGCTTGCTTCAAATTTGGCTAAAAAATTCAGGAAGTGGTCTGTCAGTTACAGGCAAAGAAACCAACAAAGGTAATTGGCTGTAACATTATTAGGGGTGGCCCTCTGCTAACAGAGCAGAAAGAACGTCAAAGAAAACAATGTGACCCTAGAGAAATGAGTAAATAAATTAAGGTTTTTCCCTTAAAAGTTAATTATATAAACTATAATTTAGTTCATGAAATATAGGTTGGCTTAATTGATTTAATATTCTAGTATGCTTATTGCCTGGATATGTATGTTGGGATCCTTAAGCAGGCATCTCTATGGCCAGCCCTAAGGGACCCAACGAACAGGTTATCAGGCATTTATGAGGCCACCTGCAGACCACCCGCTGACCACAGGAAACTACCTGTGCATGCTCTGGGTCGCCTTATAAGAGAACTCGAAGCTCTTCCTCTCTCTCTCTTTCTCTCCTGCCTTGTCCAGAGACGGTCTCTACCACCCCTTCCCTTCCCCTAATAAACCTCCCATGTGGCATGATTTGTGAACCTGCCATGTAACTCTTCAGCACAATTCTATCAATATATCTCTGTTAGGTGCTAGAAATGTGGGGTATCTTCCCTGGAAAGCAGCTGGTACCCAAGGAGCCAGTCCCAAAGAGAGCTTACTTTGCTGCAAACAGCAGAGGTATGCAGTGTTGGGATAGCCAGGCTGGTTGGAGTCCAGATGATGACATCATGTGCCAGAAACACTGGACAGGGGCCTGTAATCCCAGCACTCAGGGAGGGAGAGGCAGGTGGATCTCTGTGAGTTCGAAGGCAGCCTGGTCTACAAAGGGAGTCCAAGACAGCCAAGGCTACACAGAGAAACCCTGTCTCATAAAACAAAAAACAAAGGAAAAGAATACTGGACGTGGAACTATAGGGTTTGGTGTTTGCCCTGATGGAATTTGGACTTGCTTTGGTCACCTTTTCTTTGCTCTGGCCTATTTATCATCTTTGGAAGGCGCCTGTTTAATTCTATGCCGTTGCAGGTTGGAATTGTGTGACTTCTTAGTTCTGGGTTTTTTGTTTTTCTTTTTTCATTTTATTTTACAGGAGCTCACAGTTAAGCGGTGGCCTTGAGAGGAACACTGCTGTAACTGTGGGGTGATCGGGACTTTCCAAGTTGAACTAAAAGCACTTTAAACCATGAGCTGGCCATAAGCCCGTGAGAACCAGAAACGGCAGGTTATGAGTACATAATCAGTGGGGGCATCTATCCCAGTCTCACCCCTCGCCTGCCTGAGAGCCCTCTCTTGCTCTCTACTTCCCAAGAAAGCCACACCACACGTTCTCACCATCATAAAATTGTCATGCCTTCAGGCAAATCCTTCCTCATTTAAGTTGCCTCTGTTTTGTCACAGTCATGAAAAAGTAACCAATGCAAACATGGTATAATATGTTATATATGTTAGAAAATTAAAAAATGAGTACAATAAAAATAAACTAAGCATCATTGTGAGTCAGGTAGTTGTAATTCCTTTGATGGACACACACTTTTTGGATCTTGTGGTAAGAGGTATTTGTAACATATTTTATGTAGGATTTATTTATTTATTTATTTTATGTTTTCTTTCAAGACAGGGTTTCACTATGTAGCTCTGGGTGTTCTGGAACTCACTGTGTCGTCCACACTGGCCTTGAACTCACAGAGATCTGTATGCCTCTACCGCCCGAGTGATGTGATTAGAGGTTTAATGTACAGTATTTTTTACATACTTAATATTATCCTTAGAGATATCATAGTTGTTTGGTTTTAATATACACTTACCCTTATTTTTTGCTTAAAAGCAGTTTTTGAAAGACCAATTGCCGTTTTTTGGTGACTTTTAATTTCTTTGGTTCAGAGTTTGGTTTATTTTTGATTGCCTAGTCAAATGGAGCTGTCCATGCAGAGTTGACTTAAGTTCCTTCTCCTAGTATTGGTTGCCACTTCCTCAAGATCAAAGAAAAAAAATGCAATGATAGTGATCTCAAATTCTGGCCAAGGAACATCTGCTAAATAACTGCCACTATCATTTGACAATTTTTTTCTTCAAGCAGTTTTGGAAGCTCCCGTTGTATTTCTGTAAAGGTGTGCGCCTGGGCAGTGGCACAGGGCTTTTATGAGGAGAGCTATTAACAGGGTTCTCAGTGGGCTGAGCAGAGAGAGGCCACAGGGAGCCCTGTTTTATAGTACAGTAAGGTTAGTTATTTACTGTTCCCATAAGCTATTTCACTTGCAATAAAGGTCAGTGGGCCTTGTTAGGGAGGGGAGACAGACCCCTGTCTCAAGCTGCCATCTGTAGCAGCCAAAATGACAGGCTTTTCTGGAAAGAGGTAGGTTGTTTATTTACCAGGGAGAGTGCTTTCATTTGACCAGTTGATGGCCAAGGATATAAGAATTCACTGATATCAGTGCAGAATTTCTAAGCTTGACCTTGCCTGCAAAGCTGAAAAGGTACGGTGGCCTGTGGATCTGGTTGCTATCTTGATATATGAACTCTGCCAAGAATGGTAGCATTTCTCTACCTGGAACTCTCTCTGCCTACATTTCCAGGGTGTTGATGTTCCAAATGCCTGTGCATCGAAGACAGTGGAGAGGCAAAATATAGCATAGTAGAATGGTTCCACTTATAATCACTTTATCCTTACACTGGAATTATAGGATTCCACCACCACTCCCAGTTTATTTGTCACAGGGGTCTGAACCCAGGGCTTCAGGATGGAACCCAGCCAGTGCCTGCCCAATTGAGCTGTATTTCCAGTCTGTTAGCTTTTTAGAAAAGAGTTTTACTTTATTTTAATTATATGCCTATGTCGTTATATGCATATAAGCGCAGGTGCCAGCGGAAGCCTGGGGCATCAGACACCCCTGGAGCTGTATTACAAGCAGTTGTGAACCACCTGACATAGGTACTTGGAGCTAAACTTGGGTCTTCTCTAAGAGCAATGTGTGCTCTCAACCACTGAGTCATCTCTTTAGCCCTCTCCTGCCATTCAGTTATTTAATGAGGAGACAATATTGAGTGGACACTTGCCTAAACACAGTGGTGTGTAGTATTTCCTGAAGAAATTAAGAAATGTTGAAGATGTCGTTATTTTTATTTATGTGTATATGTGTGTATATGTGTGTGTCTCTGTGGCCACGGAGTCCAGAAGAGGACATCAGATCTCTGGAGCTGGACTAAGGGGGATTGCGAATTGCTGGATCTATGTTCTGTCATCTGAACTCTGGACAAGCGCTCCTGGCCACTGGACCATCTCTCCCCTGCAGTAAAGGAATTTTGAAAACCTACTTTTAAAAATTACCATGTGGGGCTGGAGAGATGGCTCAGCAGTTAAGAGCACTGTCTGCTCTTCCAAAGGTCATGAGTTCAATTCCCGGAGACCACATGGTGGCTCACAACCATTTACAATATGAACTGATTCCCTCTTCTGGCAGGTGTAAATGCAGATAGAACACTCATATACAAATAAATAAATAAATCTTAAAAAAATTACAATGTAATGTAAATAAATTATCAGAAACTTACAGGATGTAAAATGATATATGGTCTGTGTAAGAACAGTGTTATTCTGAAAGGGACTAACAACTATTTCCTGTCCTAACAACTAAGGCAGGGCTGGGTTCCTTTTCCTGTTCTGTCTCCCTCCTCTTTTCCTTTCTCCTCCCATACCCACCATTCTTTCTCTTGCGGGTTGAATGCTAGTAACTTTGAGACAACAGAGATGGAAAATGGATGCAGGGCTAGCTGGAGACCTTGGAGAAGAGCCAAGATTCCCATCATCCACATCAGGCCCTGAACTGACTGAGCAATACACTTTCACCGAATGAACAGTTAAGCTTTTAAGTTTGTACGTGGAATTTTAGGTTGGAAGCCCCATCTCCAGCTGTCCCAACCAGCTAGGCTAGCATAACCACCCAAAGCTCTGATTAAAGACAGCTAATAGCGAAGAAACTAGACACAGATTTCATCAATATAAGGGGGCTGATGTCAGGCTTCTGATTTGAGTGTCAGAGGAAGGTTTGGGACAGGCGGAGCATGCCTAACTAAGGAGTCCCTGGTCAAGCTGTGATCATGCACATCATGGTCTTTGTTGTAGTCCTTTAAGGTGGACCAGTCTTGGTCCTTTGGGATGAGTCCTGTGCTTCAGGGTGTTGCCCTCCTCTGGAAGGATGTATACCCACAGGCTTTGTTTCTGGAATCCTAGGCAACTGAAGGTTGGATGGCCTATCTTTGTGCTTTCAGCGTTGTGGGCCAGTACAGTAGGAGGTGATGGCATGTGCCTATATCTTAACATTTGGAGAAGTGAAGGCAGGAAGATCAGGAGTTCAAGGTCATCCTTGGCTCTGTAGTCAGTTGGAGTCCAAGTTAGGTTATATGAAAGAGTCTCAAAAAAAAAATCAACTTATTACTCCTATTAATAAGTAAAAATAGAACAAAAGCAGCCTCTAAATCCCTGCCACAGTGTGTTGGCATTTTAAGGCAGCATACATCATCCATGCATGTCCCACCACAACTGATCAAAGCAGTGTGGGCATATTATAATTTTGATAAGTGTATTAGGAATAAATAACTTTAAAAAATTTAAAGTCCACTGAATGAAAACAGAAATCTTGTTCATGGAAATAGGAATGAAGGCAGTTCTGGTTATGTCACTCTCAGAATTATATGCATGTAGCGATCTATAAAACCATTCTAAAACAATCTATCAACTGCCAACTGAATTGAATCCTATTTTAATTTTATTGAAGGCAAATATTTAACAATCATTTGACTTGCACAGGAATTTGTTACCCAGACATCAAAGTGATTCATTTTCTTAACATTCTTACCAACTTTTAAAATTATCATTATCCTTAATTAATTAATTAATTAATTGTGGACAGGGCCTCGATCTCGGGGTACTTTGCGCATCAGTACGGATCACCATCAGAAGATGCTGTAAGAATACAGTGGGAAAAGGATGCCAGGAAGGGACTCTTCAAATAGAACCTCTTATATGAGATCTGGCCTTTTGTTTATTTAAAACTATAGGTGTCTGTGTATCTTTGAAAGTCTCTATGAACAGATACCCAGAATAATTATGCCCCCAGTAAGGACACTGGTCTAGGGAAGAGGGGTCAAGGGCCAGGAGGTGGAGCCCATGGGTTAGGAACTCCTAAGGCTGAGTTGGGTTCCTTTCCCTGTGCTTTCATCCTGCTCTCCTTTCCTCCTCCCATACCACTTCTGTCTTTCTTGCTGGCTGAATTTTAACAACTTTGAGACAATGGAGATGAAAAATGAAAGCAGGACTGTTGGAGTCTTGGCGAAGACCTCCCAAGGAACTCTAACCCAATCCTCTTTGGATTATAGACTTTGCCTGAAACTCTGAGCTTTAGGTCTTTCCAGAATTCTTTGCTTAGCCCATCTTTTCCTGTTTTTATTTCTGACTCTCACTAGCTCACAGAAAAAAGGCTCATGATCAAGACCAAAATTTTCAGTATGTAAGGAGTCATTTTAAATCAGTGAGCAAACTCTGATGATTCCAGCAGAAAAGAGCCTGTGGACAATGATATGAACAGGTAGTTCCCACAAGAGCTTCCAGTAGGCCAGTCCCATAGACAATGTTTAAAAGCACTCTGAGATCATAGAGATATCACTTAAGACAATAAATAACATTTGGAAAATCAAATTCGAAAAATGTGATTAACATCAACATTTAGTGGTGGTTGGGTGGAGAATAAAAGGTTCAGTTGGAAGCTATGAGACAGTACACATAAAAGCCTTAGGAATGCACAATTGAGCTCACAACCCCAAGCCTCAGGATTCTTCTAGTGAAGAAAACACAAGTGTTGGAGGAAGATTCAGTCTCAAGTAATATCACAGTGTGAATTTCAGTCAAGGTTCTTTAGTGTGCAAGTGTGTTTGACATGCCTCCTCTCTATTGTTTTTTCCTGGCTCTCCTGGCCATGATTCTCAATCAGTTTAAAGGACTGGCTTGTGTGACAGTACACTGATTGACTTCACCTGAGAGGAGAAATGTGGCACGATGGGTTTGGTTCATCTTTCAGCATTCACATGTAGAACTAGGGTTAGTTTTCCTACAAAAAAGACAGGATGTGAACACTATCTTCAGTGGTGAAGAATGGAACTGATTTAAAAAGTCCAATCTGGGATGTGAAATAAACTCTCGCCAAGCAATGAGGTAGTCTTTTTCAGCCCTCTGGAGACAGTCTGACTCTGTAGCTCTGGCTGTCCTGAAAGACGCTGTGTAGACCAAGCTGGCTTTAAACTCATAGGTATCTATCTATCTACCTGCCTCTGGCTCCCAGTTGCTGGAATCAAAAGTGTGAGACACAATGCCTGACCTAAAAATGTTCTGGAAGAAGACAAATGATGTGGGAGTAGGCCTGTGCTGAGGAGAGAGCACTGAAAAGGAGAGTGTACAATTTACTTTCACATTTTTAACTTACTCACAAAGAAAGGAATATTACATAGAAAGCATTAGTCGTAGGGGTAGACCAGGATAAACAGCTAGTCCTTCTGAAATGGTTTCTTTCTCAACGAATCACAGTTAGCTTTGAAAGCATTTAATAATAATAATAACAACAATAAAAAACAAGATTCAGGACTTGTTTGGCTTTAAGAGGTCTGTAAACAAGAGTAGAGCCTAATTCCTGGGGGACAGATGTTGGCCTGGGACTCAGGCACGAGGGGCAAACACTTGCCTGGTTCTGCCAAGCACATGGCAGGCTTGGCCACGATGGCAAGCTAAATGAGTACTGTAGGTGGGCAATGAAGACATAGCCCCCATCTCTTCTTTAGGCTCTCTGCTTTTCTTGGAGAGCTTTCAAGCCCTTTGGCTGAGTTTAATGAACGTGTGCTGTGTGAAAGCATGCAGTGTAGGGAAAGGAGTATGGGATTCAGTCATGGAGGACCCAAGTCTGCTTCACTGGATATCTTGAAGCCACAAGCCTCCTGAGCTACAGTAAGACAAAGATGGTAACAGGTTATCTGCTTCTTTATATGCTTGAATGAATTGAAAACATACAGACTGCATGGATCTCCTCCCATCTCTATCTATCTATCTATCTATCTATCTATCTATCTATCTATCTATCTATCTCTATCCATCATCTACAAAAAATTTGTATATTACAAATGCCATATATATATCATATATAAGTTATATATATAATATGTATATAAAAATTATATATATATATATATATATATATATATATATATA
>NW_026596256.1:16262848-16278871 GCF_907164565.1 Psammomys obesus | reverse complement strand
ATATATATATATATATATATATATATATATATATATATATATATCAGCAATAAAAATTAGAAGCCTAAACTCTTGGCTCAATTTCAATGAAACTGTAGATCATGACTTCTTGGGATTCAAGAAGGAGAAGAGGAGAAGGAGGAGGAGGAGGGGGGGGGGAGGAGAAGTAGTTTGGATGACCTGAGAGCTTTCAGAAGTGTTCATTATGAGTCTTCTCCACAGGTAAAAAAGAAAAGGTTAAAGAATATGTATTTCTGGTGAAAACAGGAGCCCCATAAACAAGAAATGTTGCTGAGAGACAAGCTATGGAAACAAAGGTCTTTATTTAAATTCAAACATTTTAGAATGTTTAAAATGCCACAGCATTTTAGAATATAAGAAATTATAGTTCTTTCTTTTAATGTTCATGGAGTCATCTTTAAGATATTCAAATTTTAACAATAAATGTGGACATTAAGCCCAAAGTCTGTGATTACCACAAAACTCATAAAATACATTATGTGGAAATTGTATTTGTTTTCTTGGCTACAGGAAATTATATTTTCATAGAAATCTTTCACTTGCTTGGTTAGAGTTACACCAAGGTACTTTAATTTATTTGTGGCTATTGTGAAGGGCATTGTTTCCTTAATTTCTTTCTCAGTTCATTTGTCTTGTGTATACAGGAGAACTACTGTTTTGTTTTGTTTTTTTCTTTTGGTTTTTTTTTTTTTTTGAGTTAATTTTGTATCCAGCCTCTTTGCTGAAGGTGTTTTATCAGTTGTAAGGTTTTCTGGTAGAATTTTTGGGGTTGCTCACGTATACTATCATCTCATCTGTGAATAGTGATACTTTGACTTCTTCCTTTTCAATTTGAATCCCCTTGATCTCCTTTAGTTGTCTTATTGCTCTAGCTAGGACTTCAAGTACTATCTTGAAGAGATACAGAGAGAGAGGACAGTCTTCCTTGTCCCTGATTTCAGTTTCTCTCCATTTAGTTTGATGTTTGCTATAGGTTTCCTGTATATTGCCTTTACTATGTTAAGGTATGTGCCTTGTATCCTTGATCTTGCCAAGACTTTAAATATGAATGGTTGTTGGATTTTGTCTGGCATAGAAACAGATTAGTGGATCAATATAATTGAACTGAAGACCCAGAAATAAACCCACACACCTACAGACCTCTGCTTTTTGACAAAGAAGCCAAAACCATATAATGGAAAAAAGATAGTATCTTTAACAAATGGTGCTGGTCTAACTGGATGTCTACATGTAGAAAAATGTAAACAGATCCATACTTATAATTTTGCACAAAAGTAAACTCCAAGTGGATCAAAGACCTTAACATAAAACCAGACACACTAAATCTTTTAGAAGAAAAAAAATGGAGAAAAGCCTTGAACTCATTGGCACAGGAGACAACTTCCTGAACAGAACACCAACAGCACAGGCTCTAAGATCAACAATAAATGGGATCTCATGAAACTGAAAAGCCTCTGTAAAGCAAAGGACACTGTCAATAGAACAAAATGACAGCATAAAGACTGGAAACGGTCTTCACCAACCCTACATCTGAACGAGAGCTAATATCCAGAATATATATAGAGAACTCAAGAAATTATACACAAACAAACCAAATAATCCAATTAAAAATGGGGTACAAAGCTAAAGAGAGAATTCTCAACAGAGGAATATTGACTGGCAGAGAAACACTTAAAGAAATGTTCACCATCCTTATAAGGTCATTAGGGAAATGCAAGTCAAACAACTCTGAGATTTCACCTCGCACCCATCAGAATGGCTAAGATCAAAAATTCAAGTGACAACACATGCTGGAGAGGATGTAGAGAAAGGCGAACCCTCCTCCATTGCTGGTGGAAACACAAACTTGTATAATCACTTTGAAAATCAATCTGGTGCTTTCTCAGAAAACTGGGAATAGCGCTACCTCAAGACCCAGCTATACCACTCCTGGGTATATATCCAAAAGATGCTCAACCATATAAGGACATTTGCTCAATTATGTTCATAGCAGGTTTATTCATAATAGCCAGAATATGGAAACAACCTAGATGTGCCTCAGCTGAAGAAATGATACAGAAATTGTGGTATATTTACGCAATGCAATACTACTCAGTTATTAAAAACAAGGAAATCAAGAAATTTGTAGGCAAATGGATGGAACTAGAAAAGATCATCCTGAGTGAGATAACCCAGAAGCCGAAA
Source organism: Psammomys obesus (assembly GCF_907164565.1). NCBI lineage: Eukaryota > Metazoa > Chordata > Mammalia > Rodentia > Muridae > Psammomys > Psammomys obesus. The sequence continues at coordinate 16,276,666 of NW_026596256.1, read as the reverse complement.
GACATGCATGCTACATACTTACTGATAAGTTGATATTAGCCATATAATATAGGATAAACATACTAAAATGTATAGACCTAAAGAAGCTGAACAACAAGGAAGACCATAGGAAAGATGTTAATTCTCTTTAAGAGGGAAAAACAGGATAGACACCAGAAGCAGTAGAAGAAAGAGAGGAGCCTATCACAGATCTTCTCTAAAAGACTCCATCCAGCAGGGAACCAAAGCAGATGCAGAGACTCACAGCCAAACTTTGGACAGAATGCAGGGAGTCTTATGGAAGAAGGGAGAGATAGAAGGACCTGGAGGGGACAGGAGCCCCAAAGGATACCAACAAAACAAACAAACAAACAAACAACAATAACAACAACAACAACAAAAACTGTGCCCAGGGGGAACTACAGAGACATACATCAACCAAAGGCCATGCATAGAGAGGACATAGACCCCTTCCCCAGATGTAGCCCAAAGACAGCTCAGTCTCCATGTGGGTTCCCTAGTAACAGGAGAAGAGACAGTCTCTAACGTGAACTCGGTTGCCTGCTCCCTGATCACTTCTCTGTGGTGGAGCAACCTAGCTAGCCCACAGAGGAAGAGGAACCAGATAGTCCTGATAGGTCCTGATAGGCTAGGGTCAGACAGTAGGGGAGGAGGACTTCCTCTATCAGTGGATTAGGGGAGAGAAATAGGGGAGGAAGAGGAAAGGAGGAAGGAGTGTGGTACTGGGAGGAGATGAGGGAGGGAGCTACAACTGGGATACAAAGTGAATAAATTTTAAAAAAATAATAAAAAAATAAAATAATCCTGGAAGCTAAAAAAACATAACTTTTATTTGTTTCTTTGTAGGCTTCTTGCCCTGAGGCAAACCTGTCAGTTGCCGCTGTGTTTTCTCAGCTTCCGCATTTTGGACTGGCCCACAATTATCTTTTAAGTGGAATGTATTATTGGCACTATGATTTGGATAATGTCCTCTTCGAGACTCATGGCAAAATCTAATCCCCATTATGAGATACTAACAGAGAGGATCAGGAAGAAGCTTGAAGGAATGATAAGGGCTCGGCTCTTAGCCGATTAACGGATTAATAGGTCAATAAGTTGTTTCCAAAGTGAGTCTTAAATAAACTTTAGTTAGCCTAGGTCACTCATGAACTCTCTCCATGCCCTCTCAGGACCCTGCCAATGAGAATACCATCACCCCTTGACCTTGGACCAGAACTGTGAGCCAAAATAATCTTTTCTTTGTAGATTACCCAATCAGTAACCCTGTGTTATTAGGAACTGAAGAGGACTAAGACAGCCAACATTAAAATTTTTCAAATGAGTTTTTTTCAAATAAAGTTCTGTATAAAGATGCAAAATAGTAGACAAAAAGGTTTACTGTCCTGTCTACTTCCACCTGCTTCCATGCCTTCTAGTATTGAACACTTAAAATGGTTGGTTCTGAGATAGACGTGCAGCTATGACCTAAGTTTGTCTTTGATCAGTCAGTCATATGCACTGAAGTGACATTTATCAGGTGGCATCCTCTCTGTCTTGCCACATCAAGTAACAAGGCCTTGAGTTGTCAAGAGCGCGCTGGAATTTTTATAGCAACATTCCTGCCACCACCTTTGTGGGGCCAGGGTGTGGGGATGGCTGCTCAGTACCCTCTTTTAGCTGTTGCTATTGCTATGTCTATGGCTTGTGTAGGCATAACGGGGGCACAGCTCTGGAGTCAACAGAGCAACAGTGCTTCCTAACCTTTGGGGTTCCTTCTGAACTGTTGTGGGGTGCGTGCCCTTTTGATTTCCCATCAGCCTCAGTCAGCTGGTTCGTCCTGGCTCTTCTGGCAGCCCAGCCTCTGCTCATTTTAAGTACCTCATTTCCTGTGCTGAAATGCTTTGCCCTTTGTGCTTAAAATAGAGCAATTCCTGTCATCTGAAACAGAACCATAATCCACAGGAAAGCGAAGAAGGCTGGCAACATCTGGTCCCTGTTTTGGTTACGAAGATAGTTGCTGGGAAGGAACAGGGGACCATTGGGTAACATCGGCTCCCCTGTACCTTGCTGTGCTCCCCAAATAGAGGCTATTTGTCAGCTGCCATTTTGCTCACTGTACTTCAAGTGTTTGTTTTGACAGACATTTGATTTTTCTTAATTATTTTGCCTTCGTGTCCTATATTGAATTCAGCTCTCACTGATTCTTATCCAAACTTGGTTTGAAAATACAGTTTATTTATTTGTTTGTTTGTTTGTTTTCAGGGCTGGAGGGACAGGTCAATAGTTAAGAACACTTACTGCTCTCCTACAGGAGTTCAGTTCTAGAGGACTCCCAGCACCCACTTCCGGCAGGTGGCAATCTCTTACAATTCCATCTCCAAGGGTTTTCTGTAGCTTCTGGCCTCCTTAGGTACATATGCTCATGTGCACACAGACATACACAAGTACACACACACACTTACTAAAATACATCTTAAAAATTACTTTTGACTCCTTGAAGAAAGTCATCCTTCCATGTTTTGAGCATACTTCAAAATAGTGTCAACTCACCTAGGAAGCTCTACACCTAAACGACTTTGGCTGAGTCTCTGCTACTTCTACCAAAATATAAAATTAGTTTTGCCAGCTTTAGTGATGCTGTTAAGTGAGTTGTAATGACGCTTCTGTGAGGACACAGCCAGGAACTCATGAGACGTTTGCCCCTCTGCGCTACCATGTGAGTGCTGAGAATTGAGCCTAGGTTCTCTGGAAGAGCAGACAATGCTCTGAACTGCTGAGCCATCTCTCCAGCCCAGAACTTTTTGTTGTTGTTATTATTTAGTCTTGTATTTTCATGTGTTCACATTCAAGTCCTCAAATGATCTTGAGTTGCTTTCTAGAAGTTGAAAATAAATTCTGTTTTATTACTTTTCAAGACAGGAGGATGTAGCTAAGGATGGCCTTGAACTCATGATCCTTCTGCCTCTACTTCCCAAGTGATGGCATTCCAGATATGCACACTCTATTCTAAGTTTATGCAACACAGGGATTCATATATATTAAGAAAGTATTCTGCTATTGAGCTGTATCTCTAGTCTTCCTTCTCTGCTTCTTATCCTCCGTCTCTCTTTTTCTTTCCTCATATATTTGTGATATGGAATATCACAGCTTGGAATACAAACCAAGACTTTGTGCATTCTAGGTGAGTATGCTACACCAAGCTGTGGCCCAAGCCTGATTTTTATTTTATTTATTATTTCTCTGTGTCACCTTGGCTGTCCTGGACTCACTTTGCAGACCAGGCTAGCCTGGAACTCAAAGATCCACCTGCCTCTGCTGAGTGCTGAGATTAAAGGTGTGTGCCATTACGCCCAGCCTCTTTTTTTTCTTTTTTCTGGTTTTTATTTTTAATTGATAAAAATAATGATTGTACATATATATGAGGTATAATATAAAGTTTCAGCATATTTAAATGGTAGGATAAAAAATCAGGCTAATTAACATACCTGTCATTTCTTCTTTGTGGTAAGAACATTAAAATCTATTCTTTTAGCAGTTTCTGAAATAAGCAATTCATTGTTATTAAATATCGTCTTCTTGCTCTGTAATGTATCACTAGTCCTTATTTTCCCTGTTTGATACTTTGTAATCTTTGGCCAACTTTTATCTTTTCTCTGCTAACAGCTCTTCCCCCCATTTTGGTTACAAATGTTCTACTCTCTATATTCCTATGACTTCAAGTAGATAGAATCTATACTTGCCTCTTTTTTTGTTTGTTTGTTGTTTTTGTTTTTGAGATAGGGCTTATCTGTATAGCAGCCCTGGCTGTCCTGGACTCTCTTTGTAGACTAGGCTTGTCTCAAACTTATAGAGATATACCTGCCCCTGCCTCCCGAGTGCTGGGACTAAAAGCCTGTGCCATCACGCCCGGCACTTGCTTTTCTGCAAGGGCCTATTTTACTTGGTAGAAGGTCATTCAGCTATGTTGGGGCAAATAACAGGTTTTTTACCCCTTTTTTGTAGTTGAATATTACTCCAATATGTATATATACTATATACATCTACTGATGGACACTTAGGCCACTTTCAGCTACCGTGAATAGCTCTGACGTGAACATGGGAGCACACACATACTGACTTCATACCCTTTGGCTATAAACCGAGAAGTAGGATAGGCCAGATTGCCATATTGTTTTTCCAAATGGTTGTACTACTTTACATTCCTACCAACAGCGTACAAGGGTTCCCTTTTCTTTATATCTTTGCCAACTCTAGTTTATTCCTTTTTATTCTGTTTTTTTTTATAAGCCTTTCTAACAGGTGTGAGATGATTATTGGACTGCACGCCTGCTATATCCATATTTAATCTTCTTGTAACAAGATAGATAACGAGTAAGTGTTTAAATCAACTGCCCCCACACTCCTACTGCAGTATTCTGTTACTGCGGTGGAGGCACATTTTCCCTTAGCCTTTCTGTCTTTCTGTCCTCAGGCAGAAATTTCCTCCGAGTCTCAGCAGACCAAGGTTGTTCTTGGTTGTGTTTGAAAATTTCAGTCTAACAATATTCAAAGATGGGAGTTTTGTTTTGTTTTTAAAGATTTATTTATTATTTATACAGTGTTCTGCCTGCACGTATGCATACACACCAGAGGAGGGCCCCAGATTTCATTATTAGATGGTTATGAGCCACCATGTGGTTGCTGGGAATTGAACTCAGTACCTTTGGAAGACTAGCCAGTGCTCTTAACCTCTGAGCCATTTCTCCGGCCCAAGATGGAAGTTTTATACCCATAAAATACGAAGAATATGGTTGCCTGTATAGGCACTATATACAAGACCTGTACAACGACAACAGCAGCTCATTTTCAACATCAGTGTGGGAACTCTCACAAGGCCTTATCCCTACATGAAAGCTCCAGGTGACTGGCTGATGAGAAAGTCAGTATTCCCCAAGAAGGAGTCCCTGAGAGCTTATCTAATCCCAAAATGTTATCCCTTAACACATGTACATATAAGCAACACTAAAAGAACTCAGCAAGATATAGTTATGCATTTTTATTCATATGTAGCAATAATAACTGAAGAGGTCATAGAGCTGAAGGGGTATCAGGGACAGGGAAGGTGCTGGGGAAGGTGTGGAGGGTGAAAAATATAAATACTGCATTCAGGTATGAAATTCTCAAAAGGGGGAAGGGTTGGAGCGATGGCTTAGAGGTCAGGAGCTTTGGCTGCTCTTCCAGTCCTGAATTCAGTCACCAGTAACTAAGTGGCAGCTCACAACCATCTGTAATGAGATATGATACCCTCTTCAGGCATCCAGGCATACATGCAGACAGAACATTGTATTCATAATAAATAAATGTTTTAAAAATTCTCAAAAAAGTAATAAAATAGATTTTGAAAATATGGCAAAGTTGAAGCATGAGAGACATTCAGCAACAGTGATTTATTTCATGATTGCTATTGAATAAAGATCCCAGAAGGTACAGATTTCTGTCTGCATAAATGGAAATCACTATGTTTGAGGAGCAAATAATTGCAGTTCTCAGGAGAAACATCCAGCGTGTGATCTGTGCTAACCTGTTTTTCTTTTATAAACATTTTATTTTGATATAATTCACACAGAGTTCAGAATAATATGAGAGATCTTGTATCATTTGGTCAAAGGCAGTACATACAAAAATTTAGGTATTTACATTTAAGTATTTAAGTGTTGTAGCACATGTTACTTCCCTTGTTGTCACGAAATGTCTGCTGAAAGCGACTCAAGGAAGGAAGAGTTTGCTTTAGCTCACGATTTAATTAGGTATGTCGTCCATTACGCCAGCAGGTGTATGTTGTAGCTGGTCACGTTGAACCCACAGTCAGGAAGCAGGAAGCAAAAGGCAAGTAGAGCCAGGCTCTAAAACCTCAAGGTCCATCTTCAGCGGCACTTCCTAGAGAAAGTTCCGTCTCCTAAAGGTCCTACAACCTTCCCAAAGAGCGACGCCAGCTGGGAACCAAGTGTTCAAACACTTGAGCCTATGGGGACAATTCACAGCTAAACCACACCAGGATAACACCAGACCTAGGATGCCAACATTGCTATAGCCAAGAAGAGGAAAATTTCTACCTTGATTCCTTTACTATTCCTTCTTTTATCTGTCGTGATCACTCCTGCCCTGCCCCCCGAAAATGCCCTTAACCTTGTTTCATTTTAAGAATGAATTAAATCTTTCTGTAGCAGTAATGATCATCCCAGGTGAGCCCACTGTATTCGCCACCACTCTCTTCCCATGTTAACCCATTATTACCTCCTTCTTTCCAACTTCTCTGCCTCTCAGGAGGCTGCCCTCTGGGGGATCACATTGCTCAGGCTTCCTTCTTCTCTGGCTTCCATCTGGGCTGGGCTCTAGAGACACTAGCCAAGGAAGAAGGTGTTGGGGGGCGTTTTAGAATTTATTCTCCTGTGCATTTCCCTGACACAGTTCCTCATCGCGGCTCTAATGTTGGCTACCTTAGCTGGTTCATATTTTCTACTAGTTAGAGCCTACTTCCTGTGCTTGGCTCTGCTTAGGCTCTGGTTTCATTTCCTCTTAGCTTTATGGATGGTGACAGCTCCTGCTTTTTCATGGATAGCTCACTTTTTTTTTTCTTTTTTCTGTCATGGCTCTGTAAATGTTGAGAGGCTCATGAAACCTCCATCAATCACATTATTTGAGTACCCATCTTTCTTTGCTGGGACCTCACTGATGGTGACTTTATGAGCTGATTTAACAATAGTTTCCCTGTGCTTCTGATCTGAGGCTTTTTAAGAATGCTGAATTTCACTTATCACATTTCCATCCATCTATGCAAACATTTAATAATGTTCATTCTAATATATTTATGTCCATCATTCCTCATCTTCTGTTTTTTATCACTAGCAAAACTCCAAATGCTCCATCTAGATAATTTGAGTTCTGCACCAGGAATATTTCATCTTTTATCTAGTTACTTCCTTTCTATATTCCCAAAAGAAAGGATCAAATTTTATCTGAAGAGCCAGCGTGTGTGTAAGATGGATTTATTTTTCTACATCACCAATATTTGGAATGAGTTCAGAGTTTATTTTTAATTATTACCACGGACCTTTTCTTTGTGCTTTCATCGCTTCCTGTATAAGGTGTACAAAAGCCATGTCCTCTGACTCCGTGTTGGTAGGACCCAGACCCGCTGTGAGTATGGTAGTGTTCTAGTTTGAATCATCAAGGACACTAGCTTGGTGTTCTAGAAGACAGGAGAGCTATTTTGAGAAGGAAGAAGGGATGGGAGGAAAAGAAAGATGAAGAAAGAGGAGAAAGAGAAGAAGGAGGAGGAAAAGAAAGGAAGGAAGAGGAATATTAGAGAGGATAGAATGACCTAGATGAAAAACACAAAGGAGTTCTGACTATCTAATGGCAAAGCAATTTTGGACAAAGAATTTGTCAGTAATGACTTTGATAGACTGAAGATTAGAGAAGATGCAGGAATCCAATAACAATTAAGATTGGATTTCCTGATAGAGAATAATTCTTTGATCCAGGAAAAAAGTTTCTCAGTCTGTATAAAAGTAAGATTTAATTAGATTTAAAGTAAAATGAAAAGTCATAAAGTTTCACACAAAGTCTGTGCTCCCTCCATTAATGGTTGGTTTGCCATCCTCACTGCTGCCACATTCAGAATCCAAGGGTCCTCTGTTTCCTTATGCTCTCTTTATTTGTCGTGTCATGTCCATCCATGGACTATAGCCCAAGCTTACTAAATAGACTATATTTTACTAAATCACTTTGTATCATTACCTAATTTGCCTTATTCAACAATCAGTGATATATATATATTTTTATTTTACGCATAAGAACTCTTAGGCTTAATAAAACTTATAACCGACCAAAGATGTACATAAAATGAAAACATGGGAAATTTTATATTTTTAAAGATTATGATACTTTGTCTTGCAATGAGGTGTATCATTTTTAACCTGGAAGTGGAAAGAGAGAAAGGTACCTTCCAATGACCGGACTGTTCTTTTTTCCCCCTGGATTATCCTTTAAATATTTTGTATCTTTGATCAGGAGGCAAATATCCTGAGGGAGCCAGCGTAGAAGTTTGACTAAGAATGGCCCCCCCAGGCTTGTATATTTGAGTGTCTAGCTACTAGGAGCCGCACAATGTGAAGGGTTATAGGGGCTAGTGGATGTGGTCTGTTGGAGGAAGTATGAGGTTTCAAAAGCTCCTGCCGGTCTCAGTCTTTCTTTCTCTGCCTGTAGATCAGAATGCAGCTCTCAGCCACTGCTCCAGCTCCAGTCATGCTTCCTGCCATGCTGATAATGGACTAAACTTATGAAAGAAACAGTGAGCTAGCTCTCAATTAATATTCTTATGAGTTGCCAGTTTTTGGCAACAGAGCAGTGACTCAGATAGCCATATTTGTGTAGCCCCTCATAAAAGTTTTTATAGTGTGTGAGTAGATTTTTTTTGTTTTCATTTGTTTTTTTTTCTGTTGAGGTGGGGTCTCATTCTGTAACTGGGATGAGCTAGCACTCACTATGTATACTGGGCTAACCTTAAACTTGCATAATCCTCCTGCCTCTGTTTTAGGAATGCTAGGATTACAAGTGTGATGCGTCACCAGGCCTGCCTTATGTTGTTCTTCATGGAACACTTATCACTCCAATTTGTACCATTCTCTCGCTCGACTCTGTTTTTCTTCCTCTAGACTGTAAGCTTTTGGTAGAGCTTATGCTTTGTTTTTCTCCAATACATGGGTTGACATGTAATGAAAGCCTGGCAATCATTGGTCATGTGAATGATTTCTTTATCTTTATTGCATAGAATTATAAACTCACAGTCAGAAGTCACTCCATCCACCAGAGATTCTCTGTCATCATTATAAATGACTGGTCAACCATATAATCCTGAACATTGTCATTGGACAAGAGTCTGCCCAGGCTGGAATTCTTGGGGACTACTCTAAGGAGCTCTAGTGTGCTCTCCTTCATCACCCCATCAAAGTTTATCTACATCTTCTCTTCAGGCTCTGAGTACCTTGCATCTGAGACTGTCCTCATGAGGTCATCTTGACTACATTGTCTGACCACGTGTTCCTAATATTCAGATCTTACAGAAAATATTTAGACTTTGGATGTGTTCTGCCCAGATTTATTATATTTTGAACAGAGATTATATTAATGTCTCACTGCTGATCCATATTGAGCTTTTGGACAATCCGGCATCCATTTCAAATAAATAGTGGGGATAATTAGATCATTGTTCAATGTCTTCTATGTACCTGTGTTTGGTCCCTCTCTGTCATATCATTCTATTCCCTTTGCTGTACTGGCAATCAAATATTTTTTCCTCCAGTCCTGGGGATTGGACCCAGGGCCTCACATAAGCTTGGCAAGCATTGTACCACTTAACCACAGTCCCTGGAAATCAAGGACTCACTCTACCTGTTTAAGAGAGACTGGTAAGAAACTTTAGGTTATATGGAGTAACTGAGTTTTAAGGAGTCCTAGAGTGTGCTTAAACTGGAAAAGCCACAGGTGGAACACCTGTCGATAAGAGCCATCACAAAAAGCACCTCCCAGAATGCTGCAGGTGTGCCTTCTCTAGTGATAACTAATGATGTTAGCTTTCCCAGCACACTGAACTCAACAACCTTGGTGGTTTGACATTCAAGTCTTCACCTACACTAAGCTTTTCTCCTGTAGTACCCTGTAGCCTGGGTTATCTCGTTCTCATCCCCTTACTGCAAGCATTGAATGGACATCTCTTTATCTTCTGGTCCTCCTCGGGAAGGACAGAGGCTGGTGGGTTGATCCTTTTCTAATATCTTTTAATTTTACTGAGACCTCCTCAAGATGTCAGATTTCAAAACCCTGCTTCACAGTAACAAGAAAAAAAAAAGATGAATCATTCATTCTTTCTTATTCTCAAGCCTACTTTCTCTGATGCAATGTAGTCAAGAAAGCTGGAAAGGAAAAAACACAAATGAATTTTTAAAGATAGCATCTTTCTGCACTTTTACTGTTCACAAGCACCATGTGTGCCTGGGCTATTGATTCTTTTAGCCTAAGAACAGGATCTAAATAATTCTAGATAGGTTGTTTTTATGTTGAAGATATTATTTCCTTTTGAGGAAATTCCTACTTTAAATTAACCATAAAATTGCCTAATGTAAGAATAGCTTTTCTCTCAAAAAAATCATTCACCAAAGAAATCTCTATTAAATTACTTCTGGGTGCCAGATTTGCTCTTCTAATTTCCTTATTAAAAAAGGATGTGCCTAGGAACCACAGGAATCAATATGCCATTTGTTAATGAAGAAGGTAGTCTCTTCTAATAAGCTTGCATTCTAGCACAATTTTGCTGTGAGAAAATTCATTCATGCATGCGCTGAGCTGGAAGGCATGGTACGTACACATGTCCAGGTAACATAGGAAGCACTCAGTCGTTTTTAGGTAATGAGGTAAAGAAAGCCACAGAAAGGAGGTCAGGGAAGGCTTCCCAGAGCAGGTGACAGTTGCATTTTAACTGCTGGGATGAGTGAGAATTTATCAAGGGAAGAAATACAGGGTGGAGATTTCAGAGCCTGCAAAATGCTGAGGCAGGGGAATAAGGATTATGTTTGGAGAATGGCAAATTGCATCGAGTTAGGCCACATTGAAAGGCCTTTGTTCAAATATACCTCAACACATAGAGAAGAATTCAGGTTCTCTGAAAGTCTGTTCCTGCTTTCCCCCACTGACAGAAGCTTGGCAGTGTAAGCAGATCTCACCCAAGGCTTGTGTGTGCATGAACTCAATGATGCTTAGAGGCAGTGGGCTTTCAAAATGCTTCAGGGTATGAGAAAGCCGGGATGTATTAGGGTGGACTCCGCTATCAAGGTTGTCTGGGAACGCACTTCTGCTTATCTTGTGATATGTTCTGCTCAGGGACCTCTGGTTCAGATCTACAGTGTATGTGCAGCATAATTTACCCTAATTTCTATGGCAGGCCAGCTACAAATATGGAGTGAAATCCACCCCAGGCTATTTTGGTGCATTTTCTTACTGGCAAGGTTCAACTCAACTTTTCTTCTGTCAAGTGTACTTTAGGTTTGTTCTCACACAGCCCAGACGGGCCTGAAATTTGTTATATAGACTACCATGAGCTTGATAGTCTTCTGCTCCTCCTGCCCTAACTCTTGAGTGCTACCATTACAGGTGTTTTCGTATGCCCGCATTATGTGGTGTTGGAGATAGAAAGCAGGGTGTTTGCAGGCTAAGCCAGCTCTCAACCTACTGAACTACATTCCCAACCCCCGATGAAGCAAACTTTCGATTCAATCAAGTTCTCCAGAACTGTGTTTGGCATTGCAAGCCAAGTTCTCAAATCTTTTGCTTATGTCCGATTCTTCTTTCCTGCTTCAATCCAAGCAGAAAAGTATCACACTGGATTGGAGTCACCGGGCAGAACTAAGATCAAAGCCTGAATTAGCTCCAGGTCCCAACAACAGTCCTCTCCTTTACAGCCTCAGTCTGAAGAGTGTGACAGGTGTGTCAATGAGCGGGTGTGTATACACGGTCAATTATCCTGACAGTTATCTAAGGAGGATTTGTTATTTCTACGAGTGGAGATGAATGTTGAAGGGTTGCACTGTATGTTTTAGTGGACAAATCTAGTAGTTTTAAAAGCTGTCATTCCTAACTTCTGCTGTGTCTTGGTTTTGGAAGCAACCCTTACATTGGACTGAAAAAAAAAATCTAAAGGTTTTAAATGTATAAACCAAGTGGTTCTGGGTGCAGCTGAAGCCTAGAAAATTAAGTTCATGAATGCAATTACAGTTTCAGTCTTACACGCTTTCTCATTTTCTGAAAATTTCAGTCAGGACTAACACGAGCTTTGAAATTCACCTGCTACAGGGTATTGGGCAATTTATTTTCAGAGTGTATTTTATTTTTATTTATTTATTTAAAAAAAAAACCTTTCAGCTTCTTGCTCTTGCTCGCTGACATTGTCAGGTATAGAGAGTTCTGCACCAGGCACCTGGAGTTAGTATGTGACCCGATGGGCAGTTACTTTACAGATGCTCTCTGGTAAGGAGAAGTTTTTCTTTTTTCTGCCTGTGTACATTTATGGGCTATTTGCCAAAGGGATGACAAAAGGATAAATGTGTAGGTTTGCTCTTTTGAACAAATATCAAGCCGGGAAGTGCTTTTTGAAGGAATTAGCTGGCCTGACTTGCTGTGGACAGTTTCGTGTACTTCATATATTGTTTTAAAATGAAGGGGTCTCAAGCGTGTTCCTTGTCTAGGCTCTCCTGTAGTGTGCGCTGTGTTGGCTTCTCTGTTGGTTGAAATAACTTCGTTTGCTTAGCAGACATAAAGCTATCACAAGCCTGCATAGGGTAAAATGGGTGGCCCCATGTCTGGAATCCCAGCATTCAGGAGGTGGAGGCAAGAGGATCAGAAGTTCAAAACCAACCTGGACTACTACATAAGACCCTGTCACAAAAACATTTGTTTCCTTCCTTCCTTCCTTCCTTCCTTCCTTCCTTCCTTCCTTCCTTCCTTTCTTTTTTCTCATTCATTTACATATCAGAAAGGATCAAGGTGCAGCCTTTAGGGATGAAGAGCTGGTTCAGAGGTTAAGAATACTCACTGCTCTTGAAGAAGACCTGAGTTTGGATTCAGTTCCCAGCACTCACATGGTCGCTCACAACCCTCAGAAACTCTAGTTCTAGAAGAACCAACACCGTCTTCTGGCATCTGTGGGTACCAGGCATGCATAGTGTGCACATATGGACACGAAAGCAAAATACTCGCACACATAAACCTAAAAAATAAACCTTAACAATAGACAGGAGGCTGGAGAGACGGCTCGGTGGTTCAGAGGACCCAGTTTTGATCCTCAGCGCACATTTGCTGGCTCACAACTGAGTGTCACTCTAGTTCCAGGGGATCTGACACCCTCTTCTGGCTTCTGTGGGTACCAGGCCTGTACACAGTGCGCATACTTACATGTGATCAAGGCGTTCACAGACATAAAATAAAATAAATCTGAACAATAAGATAAGGCCAGGAAGTTCTCTATAGATGAACACTGGTTATTCTGAAAGCTGTCTTGTGTGTTGAGTATGGGACGGGGTGGGGTGAGGGACAACCAGGCAGATACCCCAAGGTGTCAGGCAGGCTGGCTCCTGCTGTCTACAGGCAGGGACGGAGACCAGGACTTTCTAGTTATCACTGACAGTAGCGATATGGGTACATAAGGCTATCCTTTGGCATTTATAGATGCTTTCAGAGAGCCCCTGAACTCATACAATTATTTAAAGCTCCCAGATTAGAAATAAATAAATATACTATGTGGGCTAAGTGTTTGTGAGCTACCCATTTTGGGCCATGAGTGTAAACGCACTTGCTTTGTTTATTACAGAGGGTAGGGTTCCTTTCAGGGCTTGCCATCATTTTTTTCCTCCTTAGGCTCACAGGTCAGACAATATAGCCAAAACAGAGAGTTCCAGGTCCAATGTCTCAAAAAAAAAAAAAAAAAAAAAGAAAAAAAAAAAAAAAAAGGAGCATGCTAGAAGACGTTCCACATTGATCATTGGCCTCCACCTGCACGAATTCAGGAACACCCACGTACACATATCCATACGTGTACCACACATGCACACTCACACATACAAAATGATCGATTATGTAGGCCACAAATAAAACATAGACTACAAATCATTCAGATTATAAAAACTGCGGGTGGTTGTCATTGTTAGTTTACCCATGAATGAAAACGTAAATATTTTCTTGTGCAGGGCTGGAGAGCAAAGCCAGGGCCCAGTTCCGTGCTAAGCAGGCACTGTGCTGTGAGCTACCAAC
>NW_026596256.1:16256497-16262838 GCF_907164565.1 Psammomys obesus | reverse complement strand
TCTGTAACTCAGTTTCAAGAGGGTACGCTGTGGTTGTGGTGGGATAGACTATGTGGCTGGGCGAGCGGGAAGCCTGCACTGTTGGCTCAGCTTTGCTCTGAAGATGAAACTGCTCGACAAAGGAAGTCTATGGATAGGAAGAGGACATGCCTACATGGGCTCTCGTTCCCCTTTTTAGTCTTTAGAGTTAGTTTACCCCGGCTCTGAAAAGGTGCTAGGCGTACGTGCACAGCACAGCAGAGAGCACTGTTACTTGACACTGACGATTTCGGACTTGAGTGGTGATGGCAGTCTGTGTAACAGAGAGAGGGTCTAATCTCGCCGCGGCTTCCTCTCTCGATAGGGTTGCTCAGACTAGGAAGCCGTGTCGCTACTCCAGCAGGATATATTATTGCATTTTTACTCCGCCGGGCCTTGTGCATAACCTTTAATTTCATAGCAGGGGATGGAAACATTAATTATCTTCATTTGTAGATGAGGAAAAGTCTCAAGTTAATTTACTCAAGATCTAATAGTGGGAAGTGGCCTTTACATTAAAGTCTGGCTTTTCTGATTACAGTACCTTGTCATATCATGGCTGTGGGCTATAATTTGTGCCCCTGCTCAGCCTTAACTTATGAGTCATAACACCTTTTCCAATGGAAGAAGACTGTTTCTACCTCTGTAATAACAAAGCAGTGAATATCCTCTTGTGCACCTATACTCTCTTATCCAGATATATGCTTAGGAGAAATATTAAAATTGGTACTATCCAGTGAATGGTGGTTAGCCTAGAAGGTTGTGACCGGTCAAAGTGAATCAGGGTCTGTGGAGTGCTGGGCTACACATGGCACATCCGTATCACAGCCCTCCCCACGAGGCTCAGGGTACATGGAAGAAGAAGGAGGTTCAGGTTGTAGAAGTGGCCAAGGACCAGGACAGACAGTATCTTCTGTGTGTGATGGATCATTGCCCCATGATCTGTGGTTGCCTACAAGATGTGAACATAGTCAGCAGTCCAGCATCCGGGGGGAGGGGCTCATGAGCCTTTACTTCCAGCTGAGAAGCTATTGACAGTTGATGGCTGCCAAGAGAGGGAGAGTCAGTTTTCTGTAGGGGCGTGGTCCCTGGTGTGTTGACTGAGTGGATGGCCTCCAGCCGTGTGTATGTGGGCTTGGTGGGTTATGCAAACAACAGCAAATGAGATGATGAGGTTGGGAGGGAATGTGGGAAGGTTCGGGTGTGGATTCCGCAGGAGTTGGAGGAGTGTGAACGTGGTCAAAATACCTGTACAAAGTTCTCAAAGAAAATTAATAAAATGTATTGATTTTTAACATCTTACTCCAATCCTTACTATTTCATGGCATTGGTTTGTTAGAGAAACCACATGAGTTGTCCTAAGGAAAATAGGGTTTGGCTGGCCTCCAACTAGCGCTGTAGCTAAGGCTGGCCTTGATTCATCTTGCCTTTGCCTTTCAAGTGCTAGGATTTTAAGAGTGCTATCATGCCTCACTCAGGTTCAAGAATGGTCTTCCTTCCTCCCTCCCTCCCTCCTTCCCTCCTTCCCTCTCTCCCTCCACCCCCTCCCTCTGTCTCTCTTTCTGTGTAGCATAAAATATTATGTGTGTGATTGTGGGTACCTGCTTACTTCTGAGGACTACACCAGAGGAAATGGACGGCCTGATGTCATGAACACAGCAACTGCATTTGTCTTCCTAGCTGCAGGCGGCAGGCTCCAGAGATTCCCCCCCCCCCCAGATCACCTTCTGTACCTCTCATTTCCTTGTGTTCCGTCCAGAGCCCTGGGGCAATGGTCCAGCATAAAGAGCTTGCCAGCTGGGGCCGTTTTCATTGCCTCCTTGGCTTAATGACACTCTCCTTTTCTCTCATACCACTGCAGAGTACTGTTTGGAAGGGCATTTCCCTGCAACCCTTCAGCACCTGCCTTTCTTTACTGATGAAGACATGGAGAGGCTGCTTCTAGGTTCTGCCAGGGTTCTCTCGTCTCCCCATGCTCACCTTTTCCTCTGCTCTTGGCTGTGACGCTTTGGGTAGCTTTACTTTACAGCCTGAGCACCCCTGCAGCATAACTTTGGTTCTCCCTTCTTGCTTACTCCTTAAGTTTGTGTGCTGTGGATAAACTTCTCTGAAGGCTTCACTCAACACCACCCTAACTGGGTTCGATTCCAGCCTCAGAGCAGGAGCCTGCCAAGAAATCAGATACATAATAACTTTGCAGTCAAGAACTCAGGCTCTGGAAACCGGTTGACCTGGGGTCAAGACCCAGCCAAGGTATTGTCCAGCGGTCAAGTACAAATATCCGTTTCATTCTTCACAATATGGTTAGTATTTATTACGTAGGCTTCTTGTGAAGCTAAAATGAGATAGGGAGAATGCCTATGTAGATGCTTGGATCATGGTAAATGCCCAGAGAATGGGAGCACCATCATCAGCTGGATCATCTTAGATCACAAATGGTGATGCTATGTCTCTAGGCCTTTGACTTCACTGGGATGGAGGCACAGTGTATCAACCACTGGCATTTAACGGAGAGCAACTATAATAAAATAATGATGTAAAGTCAAATTCAACAAAGCTGAGATAGCTTAACGCAATAAAATGTTTCTAGGGTGAGAACTGTAAAATTACAGAACTAGAAGGGAGTTTACAAGCAGACAACTTAATCTCTCAATTTTGAGTCAAGACAAGGGAGGCAAAGACAAGCTGTAAGATCTCTTTTTAAAACTTCTCTCCTCAGTCCCGTCGATACTTGAGTCTGTTACCCTTCACAGTTACGTAAGATTGTCACTTGAGAATTATCTGTCAGCTTCACACAGATGATGGGATTCTATACCAAAACTGAAAGAAAACTCCGTGTTGTGTCTTTGAATAGGGGGAAAGAATAAAGAATAATTTAATTATAGAGGAGGTGGGGATTAGAGAAATGGCTTAGTCGGTAAGATAGCTTGCTGAAAAACTTGAGGACCTGAGTTCAAATCCCCAGGACCCACATAAGAAGCTGGGTATGGGAGCACAGGACTATAACCCTAGCTCTGTAGGAAGCAGATTGAAAGATTGTTGGGACTTAGACGGCTAGTATAGCTCCAGGTCTAGTGGGAGAGCTTGCCTCAAGAAAATGGGCCAGGGGGTGGGAGAAAAAGACGCCTGGCATTGTCATCTGGCTTCCACACACTGGGTGCAAGCCTCCCCAACAAATTCTCAGACACATGCAACATTCCACACACACACACACACTCTCTCTCTCTCTCACAAACAAGGGAGAGGAAAAGAGACACTCTTAAAAATTCCTGGGAACATAACTCGTTCTTTGAATGGTGTGGCCAATATTCATCACATTGGTCCCAGAGAATGGATTCAAAAGGTCAATAAAAGATCCAAAAGATACAATGAGTTCCCTTTGAAAATAATTGCTAAATCACCATGATAATATACAGAGGAGTTAGTTTTGTTGTCTTGCAGCATCTAAATGTTCTGAGGGGAACTGTGGAGGATGCTGAGCAAGCCTCCATGACTGGCCTTCGCTGAAGGCAAGCTTGGGTGGTGCCGCATGTATGGATTAAAGGTTGTTAAGTTTTTCATTTCTCTTTATCCTTTTTAATCTCTTGCTAATTATTATGCACAGACAAATACGGTTATCAAATTTTAATTGCACCGTCACAGACTTTGTACAAATGATCACAGTAAAGTAGCATTTGCAATCTGCTTTGGTAATTTCGGACTGTAGCTGTGCTTTAATTTGTGCAATTGAAGTGCATTTTATTTGTTTTCAGAGTCGTTGTTATTCTGCCAAACTTTTATTTTCTGATTTAAATTACTCATTCCAGTACCACTTTTCTAAAAGCTTGATTGATTCATATCAATACAATAACACACTTTGTTTTTCAGTATCTTATACTCAAAATGCTTTAAAATTCAAGCTGACCGTTTGCCCCATTCACTCACTCAACAAGAGCACCAAAGGATATGCTGTATTCCAGGAACAGTATTAGATCTTGAGTATTGGGGACCCAGAGGTCTCCCTGTCCTTACCTAGAGTCTAATGAAATTGTACTCATCTTCTTGGCATTAATTACAATCTATCTAGTGACCATTGACTTTCTAGACTTCTCTCGCTTCTTTCAGCTTCTAGATCCAAGCATATTCAAAACACACTAGGTAACCCTACTAGTCTGAAAGGCATTTCACATCAGCATGTCCCAGCCTTTGGTTATCATCTTAATCACATAGTGGGTCTTCATCCAAACACTCCGAATATAAAACAGTGCTTACAGCTACCTGAATCCAGACATTTGGATTGGACTTATCTATCACTGCTCATTCTCAAGTGCCCTTCTTTCCATTAAGTCCATCAACTTTGTCAACTCTACCCTGTGAGCAGGAATCAAAACCTTTCCACCTTTCCTCATTGCTCTTGGTACTAAGTGGTCCAGCTCACTGCCATTCGACACTAGGGACTAGGTGAATCCTAATTAGTTTCTGTTTCTCTCAAAGATGGCCACAGGGACCTCTCAGGAAAACTAAGTCTCACCATGCCACTCTTCCTAACGCCAGGGAATAGACTTCCCATTGTTTAAAGGATAAAAGTCTAATTTCCTTAATCATGTCTTCTGCAGCATCCATCGTCAGCATCCCTTTGACCTTTCCATCCTACTAGTCTTGCCAGTTTTCTGCCTTTTTAAATTTGTAATGGACTTCTCTCACCCAGGAGACAGACCTCCATCAGTGCACCCTCATATCTAGGCCATTAACGGGTTACTTCCTTTACTGGCTCACACCTCAGGCTCACCTAAAGGATGGCTCCCTTGGAAATGAGAACTCTTTCCTGGCCTTCAGAGTTGTATTAAGAGTCCCCCAAGTAAATGACAACTTTCATTTTTCATCTCACAACACTTAACCCTTGTATCATTTACTTTCCTTATTCTTGTGACCAAATGTTTGACAAAAGTAACTTAAGAGCAAAATGTTTAATTTGGCTCACAGTTGAGTCTATCATTGGGGGTGGGGGGGGAGGAAGGCATGGCAGCAGGCAGCTCTAAGGCTTTAGGGTTATGAGGCTATTTGCTCAGATCCTAATTGGTCAGAAAACAGAGAAAGGGGAAATGCTGGAGTTCTGTTGGCTTTCTCCCTTTTCCTTTTGTGACCAGCCCCAACCCCATGGGATGATGCCATCTATATTCAGTTAGTTTTTCCTCCCCCAGGTAATCCTGTCTAGAAAAGCAGACACACCCAAAGAAAAATGTCTTATTAATGCCCCCCACGGCATTTCTTAATATAATTAAGTTGACCTTTGGTATTGACCATCACACATGTTATTTCTCACGTGTCTTTCTTCCTACCAGCCTGTCAGTGCAGGAGAATAGAGAATGTGCCTAACTTGCTCAAAGTCGTTCGACACAGCAGAAAATATTGTTTAAACAAATGCACGAGATTAGCTAAGTAAATGCATGAGATTAGCTTCTTGGTTTAAAAGATACATTTATTTATTTATGTGCATATGTGTGTGGCCATGAGTGCCGAAGCATGAGTGCGGGGGTCAAAGAACAATTTTCAGGAGCAGGTTATCTCGTTCTGCTTGTGGATCCTGGGGATTCAAACTCAGATCTTCAGGCTTGGTGCAAGGGCTTTTCCATGCGGAGTCATCTTGCTGACTCTTAAATGTTACCTTTGATATTCTAGTGATATTCTGGTTACCTTTGATATGCACAGATGCTGAGTGAGTGATGGCCATCAAAGTGGAATTAGGACTTAAGGAATATATGTGCCATTTAAAAATAATCTTTTACCTAAGCTGTGTATGTGTGTGTGCCCTTCAAGGCCAGAAGAAGGTGTCAGATCCCTTGGAACTGGAGTTACAGGTGGTTTTAAGGTCAGAACTGACCTCTGGTCCTAGACAAGCACAGCAAGTGCTCTTAACTACTGAGACACCTTTCTTAGCCCCTGAATGCACTATTTTTAACACAGTGTATGACACACAGTAAAGTCAACTGGAAGGACCCAAACCAGTTAAGTTCATGGGAAAAGGGGCATTCAAGGGGAAGAGCGAGCTCCACCTACGAAATGATGGCGTCTGAGTCAGCAGGAATTTTAGGTGTTATGCAATATTCCATATGGATTGGGAAAAAAAATACTTGGATATATGATGGGCTGGTGGAAAAGGAAACCACAAATATAGACAGGATCCAATGTGGTTTGAATATGAAATGCTCCCTGCCAGCTCATGGTTTAAATGCCTGGTCACTAGTTGGTGCCATTCTGGAAGGTAGCTTTGGAGATGGGAGCTAGGTGGAGGAAGATTGTGTGTGTGTGTGTGTGTGTGTGTGTGTGTGTGTGTGTGTGTGTGT
>NW_026596256.1:16217487-16256487 GCF_907164565.1 Psammomys obesus | reverse complement strand
TGTGTGTGTGTGTGTGTGTGTGTGTGTGTGTGTGTGTGTGTGTGTGTTAGGATTGTTGTTGGGGCTATATTGTTCCTGGTGACTTCTTGCCTTGCTTCCTCTGCTTCCTGACTGACAGGAAGTAAACAGCTCTCCACTGCCCACACTCCTACTGCTGTGATATTCTTGCCCAAGTAGATGAGGCCAGTGACCATGGGCTGAACTTTCTGAAACAGTGAACCTAAGTAAACCTTCCTTTTCTTGAGTTGCTAATGTCAGGCACTGTCACTGATAATAAAAATAATTCAGGATATGACCATTATGCTGCCTTTCTTTAAGTGCCATATCTGTCTCCTTTCTATCCAAAGGCAGGCCTTTGTTCCTTTGGGACAAATATTCCTCCTTCCTCTCCCATGTTTCCTTCCCCTTTCCCTCATCCTCTGTTTCCTGTGTTTGTCCATCTGGGGCAAATAAATCTCCTTTGTGCAGAGAACTTGGTCTTGGGGGTCCTGAGCTGATAACTTTCCTTTCAGCATCTACCTCACAACTCCTTCTCCCAAGGTTCAGGAATCTTTAGGAAGAGGGGCAGAAAGACTGTAAGAGCCAGAGAGGGAAGATGACAGCAATAGCAACATTTAGTGAACCCTGCCATGTCAAGGAAGGGGCTTTGGAGGCCAGAGGCAGACCCTGTAACTAAGTGGTTCCAAGGGGGTTTATCAGGTATCCCAGCACAGAGAACAGGAAGAGAGGAAGTTTCCACTTATACCAGCCCTTGAAATGGCTTTTTATTATGGTGTTTGTCACAGCAACAGAAAAGCAAAATAACATTCATGAACCAAGATGTCTGACCTTCATTTTGAAAGGATTCACGATGTGAAATGATATGTTTAAAGAACTGTTCTGGTGCAGGGAAGGATGAGTCTGAATGGTGCAAGTGGGTCAGTTGAGAGAGTAGAATACAATTCAGGGCAGAAATGATAAGGATTCAAATACAGCAGAAGTGAAACTAAACCCAAAAGGCTTTCAACAGCTGAGGAAGGGCTAGTGGACTGGACATATCTTGTGTTGATTTTAGAATTCTGGTTTAGATGATCGGATGGATGGTTGGTATTCTCACCAAGACTTCTGGCTGGTTTGGAGAGAAGATGAAGCTAACTGGGAGGGATGAAACATGGAGGCATTTAGGGCAGCAGGATACAACATGACTAGATCCTCAACACAAGACTCACAAAGCTCCTAGTAACCAGAATATATCCAAAGGGGCTCAATTATGTGTCTTACCCTGGTTCTGGGTACTTCATTAAGCTCCAAAGTCCTCCAGGATGCTTGACGCCCTCTTGTGTCTTCAACATTTCAGAATCCTCAGTGAGAAAAGAGATGAAAGTAGGAAAATGCCACCACCATGACCCAACAAAACAAACCACTCAAGCCAAACCAAAGCACACAATACGAACAAAACAAAGTACCTAGACTTTGGATGGAACAGCTGGGCGTTTCTAGAAAAACTGCCACCTAGAAACCAAAAAGCAGGATTTTGGTGAGAGAAGGGGACAAATGTCAATTTTAGGGGGTAAGAGGAATGATGAGAATAAGAAGGCTTTTGAAGGAAGGACACTGGAATTTAATAAGAAAGCTAACAGAGAAAGAGGGTTACAGAGCAGTGGCCATTTTAAAGCCATTTCAAGGGCTGGACTGGTGTGAGTGGAAACATCCTCTCTTCCTGTTCTCTGTGCTGGGGGTACCTGATAAACCCCCTTGGAACCACTTAGTTACAGGGTCTGCCTCTGGCCTCCAAAGCCCCTTCCTTGACATGGCAGGGTTCTCTAAATGTTGGATATGTTAATCAACTCCAAAGTTGCAAAGAGTGATTTTATTTGGAAGGAAATCTTGCCATAGAAACAGGAGAGCAAGCAGTTGGGATGGAGCTTGTCAGCCACGGTGGGGACAAGCTTTCTAAATAAATCACCCTGCTAATTGTACTACATAGCAGTCAGGCCAGCCCAAGACCTGGTGTGAGGGACACATTGAGCTTATTCAACCAACTTATCAAGAATCAGAAAGCAATTGAGAAATCTCGGCTGGAAGAGATTGAAGGCTGCTGTGTGAAGCCCACAGCCCCGGTTTCAAGGCAAATTGAGCTGAAATATCCATTTATACTATCAGCAGCTTCTGGAATTAGCAGCGGGCCAAGGAGAGACTTTTGTATTTGGAACCAATGACAGAATTTGTTGTAAGGCTAGGAGGCTTTGGGTAAGTTTTACTGTGTGATCATTTGATTTTTAAAATATGTAGTTGTTCATAATTTTCATCACAAAAATATTCTGTGACTCGGCATGGGATTTGACAGGCCTGAAAAAGGCCCCATGCATTCCAACCCTACTGCTTAAATAGAGCCTGACATGATGAAAGGGAACTTCTGTTCTTGAGAAGGCCCAGTCTTCACAACCGAGTGTGTATGAACTCACTCCCTGTGTGTTCTCACCGAGGACTGAGTTCCTGGCCCAGGCTGAATAAAGGACAAAGTGGGGACTGAAGCACGCGATGGTAGTTGCTTTGGAAACACCAATCACCACTTATCTGTTCTCAGCTATCGGGTTCTGTAAGTGACTTAGGAATGGGTGGATTCACTTTCTGAAGCAATGTTTCCAACCTATTGACTGAAATCTTAAAAAGGGGAAAGACTGAGTAGTCCCGTTTTGTTTTTTTTTTTTTTGGTTTTTTTTTTTTTTTGTGAAGTTTATTCCTAGGTGAACCTTAAATATCCCCAACAGGAGTATTTTCCTTGTTGTTTGTTTGAGGTGCAGGCATGGAAAATAAAAACTGATTGCCTAGGACTGACGTGGACTCTCCCTCTCGTCATTATCCAGAATGTGCCAAGAGAATCATGGATGTTGTCATCTATTCCTAATGCTTTACCTAGTTTGTCTTTGAAGCATTTCAACACTGGCTGAAAGGCTCTGTACACACATCTAAAACAGTAAGAGCCCAGTTCCCAAAGCTACGGCTCAACTCTGTGACGGATGAGATCCACTTAATCGTTTCTGATAATTGTATCTGCTCGGTCTATATCCAAGACTGCTGGCAGAAAAACCCTCTCTCTGTCTCTTTCCAAATGTAAAGTTGGAAGATTTTGCCAGCTCTCATTTTATGTGTAGCTTTTATCTTTGAAGGAAACAGGGGTCTTAGAATTTGCATTTTTCTGTAGTAAAAATTTCTCCACCAAAGAAATCCAAAGGACTCTTTAGACTAACAGATACTGCAGTATTTCAGATGATGAGTAGAGTAATTTCTGTATTGTTAGTTTACAGCAGCACTTTTTTAAAAAGTTTATTTATTTTACTTAATATGTGTGAGTGTTTGTCTCTATGGATGTATGCATAGCATATGCATGCCTGGTTCCCTTAGAGGTCAAACAAGGGCATCTGATCCCCTGGAACTGGAGTTATGGATGGTTGTGAGAAACCATGTGTCAGAAACCAAGCTTGGGTCCTCTTCCAGAGCCCAAGTGCCCTTAACTTAGAATGAGCCATCTTTCCATCCCTCTGACACCAACTCTTACTAAGGATAGCATCTCTCCCTCGGTATTCAGGGGTGAACTAATGACCCCTGCGATGTTAAGGATGGCATTCTTAGTTCTGGGATTTAAATTTTTTTTCATTTTACCTTCATAACTGCAGCTAAGTTAATGTTAAGTCTTTATTTCAAAAGTTCAGAAACACTATTTCTGCCTATGCTGTGGGAAGCACATGGTAAATTAATACACTGTGATAGAATTAGGCTCTTGAATCTTACACGCTGATTGGATTCCATTCTACAAAACTGCATGAATTAGAGGAACAGATGAAGACCAGGTAGTGGGTCAGGGGACCTCAATATGCCTCATCGCTGGGGTGAAGGAGCTCTGCTAGAGACGGTGAAGAGGGGCCGTGGGTACTTCCATGGAGGATTCAGTGAGGAAAAGCACCAATGAATTCAGAAGAATTGGGGAAAATAGGGAGACTATCCAACAGAAGACAAACTTATAGACCAGGCCATTTATCTCTAAGTTGCTGACTGCTGCATTATCATTGACCTTCAGAGAGGTGACCCCAAATCTGCAGGAGACCAGGTCCTCTTTAGTTACTTGAAGTGTCTACCCTTATCAGAAATACGATCGGTGGGTACAACATGGCCAGCTTCATCATGCTCCTGCCTTCATTCCCTCCCTGTGCCCTGGAACTGTGTGTCAGATGAACTTTGCTCTCCTTGAGTTACTTCATGAGACATTTTGTCACAGCCATGAGAATGGGGATAAGTTCAGTTATGGAAATGAACAGCTGCATCCTCCCCCTTTTAATTTGTAGAGATACTATCATTTCAAAGGAATTTCAATTTTTTTGGGTTCTTGATCATTTCTGATGTTTTTGGCTCTGAAATTTCTTTAAATGTACTAATTGCCTTTTCATTTAACTACCTATGTGCGGTATTTCTAGTATGGAAGGTTGGAGTAATTTTCTTACCTGTTTCCCTGCTGGTTCTTACTTTAGGTACCTTGTCTCTTTGTGTGCTTGCTACCTTTGAGTATGTGCTGCTCATGGCCAAGTCTAATACAATTAAGTTTCTTCCCTTAGGTGAAAGTTGGCATTTGCCTCCAAGAAGGTTCAGGTTCAGCATGGTCTTGTGATGCTAAGCTGCTTTTCATTCTTGGCTGCAACACAACTCGTGTATGGGTTCCAAAGACTCTTATGGTTGTAGCCTCTCAGAACTGAGTGCCCCCTGTCTTTTCCTCCTGCCTGGGCTTTGTTCTGGGTTAAAGAAACTTCCTGGTGGCTATGGCAGGGACTCATTTCTTTATAGCAGAGCCGTTCATGTTTCACTCTAACAGGACGTTTGCCGGTTTAGTCTCCCTTTGAGGGGCCTTGAGATCTGATTTCACTCACCTCACCCAGTGAATCCAAGGAAGCCACAGTTTAATCTCACAGTCTAAATAGGCAATCACCTTTGGCACTAAAAAAGCTTCCAGTGATTGGCTTCCTTCTATGTTTCCCCACTCTTGGATTTGGCATCTTGGTGTCCTGGCTTATTAATGATTTAAAATAAAGACTAAAGCATACAGTATTGAGTATTTTTTTTTAGCAATTTTCAGTGGAAGGATCGGTGTGAATAAATTAGACAATCATAACTGGATGCCAGAAGTCAGACCTGAGATGCAGGCAGGAAAATTCACACTCACAGTATCTGGAGTTCTGCAGGACAAAGGGAACTTTGACTCCTATAGGTCTTGGTGGGTAGAGGAGGGTTGGGTTTGGCAACCACCATACCATGTGACGTAGCCTGAGAGGCTAGAAGTTAAGAAGATACTGATAAAGATGGCTATAAGTCACAGTGTTTTGGGGTCTGGGCAGTAGTGAGGAGGGCAGGTTTGCAGCAGTGAAGGGAACTATAAGGCAACAGCATACTTTTTCAATTCTCCGTCCCACAGAGAAAGACGGCAGGGAGAAGGTGTGCTCTAATTTCTGGGGTGAGAGAGGCACCCGGAGGGTTGGTGGCTGTGACCGAACACCCATTGGCAACAATTAGTTTTTCCTTAAGAAATTTGGGTTTTTGATTATAAACAGAACCTAAAGCATGAACAGGAAATAAATAAAGAAGCTGATATTTATAACACCATGAACTTTCACTAAAATAAAGCCTTCTTTACTTTGGATTTTGATGTTAAGACAGAACATAGCTCTGTCATTAATTTTGTATAATTCTGTTGTGACCTTAACTGCATTAGTTTTGCTAAGTCCTATGAAAGGGTGTGAGACAAATGGGACGGTGATTTCCTATTATGAAACACATGTCTCTCGGAAGTGAGTATGCCTACAAAACTGTGACTTCCTCCAGGAACAGGATTATTTGTCCATTTTATTCACTGTTACATTTTCAAGGCCCAAAGGGGGTCTTGGTGAGTGGTGAATAAATGTGTCCTGAATGCAGACAGGAAGTGGAATAAAGCACTTTCAAGGAGTTCACCCAGTCTGAGGATGAGAAGGACTGCCCTAGGGCTGGCCAGTTACATAGGACATAGCTGTGGCTTGAAGATGATTTTAAAGTTTGGTGGGTGATTATGTATTGTTCATAAGGATGCTCTGCTAGTTAACTTTAACTTGCCAGAACCCAGAGTAAGTCAACTGAGAGGAAATCCTCAATTAAGGAATTGCCTAGATTGGATTGGATTGCCACGAGGGTGTTCTGATTATCAATGCAGGAGGGCCTGGGTCACTCCAGGCAGCAATGTCTCCAGGTGGGTGGTCCTGAGATATAAGAGTGCTAGCTAAGGATGAGCCTGTCAGCAAGCAAGCCAGCAAACAGTGCTCCTCCAGGGCTTCTGCCTCAAGTTCCTGCTTGAGTTTCTGCCGTGACTTCTCCCAACGATGACCTATCTATCACCTGCTACCTTTGGTGAAGGTACTCTATCACAGTGAGAGGAAGGAAAGCAGAGCAGAAGCCTTGAACAGAGGGTGCTTTTAAAACATACCTAGACATATGCTTGTAGAAGTATGTTTGAGTTCAATACACAAAGAGGCTAAGGCCTCTGAGAAAATGTCCTGTGCCGGGCCTGCCACATGGACCAAGCTACAGTGTCAGGTGGCAGGAAGAAGGCAGCCTTAGGAGGAAACTTTACTGGGTTATGTGAAGCAAACAATTTAGTTACTGGTTATAGGTGATTGGGCTTAGGCTCTGGATGGCCTCCAGCCAGCTATCTGAACGTGAATGGTTTAGAGCAAAGATTAATACTGGTTTAATGAGTGAGAGAGATGTTGGGGAGGAGGTCCGGGGATGCAGACTACATCACCTGGTTTGAGTACAGAAAGGTATGCTTAAACCCCAAAAGAGCCCTTAGCCTTCTCGGCTGCTACCTGGGTCAGCTTTATGATTAAAGACACCAGTGAATGACACAAATGAACCGTGGTTTGAAAGCTGGTTGTTAAATCTTTACCTGATGAACTTTTATGGCAGCACACTGACAGAAGTAATCCTAGTCGCCAGAAGTAGATCAAGTCGGTCAGGCCACAATGTCATCCTTTGTCTAGTGTGCTCAGGTCACGAGGCTGATTCCAGTCATGCATATGTGTGGTGGATTGAATAGGAATGGCCCCATAAACTCATGTGTTTGAATGCTTGGTCCAAATAGGGAGTGGCACCATTGAAGAGGTGTGGCCTTATTGGAGTAGGCATGGTTTTGTTGGAGGAAGTGTGTCACTGTGGGGGTGGCTTTGAGGTCTGATATATGCTCAGGCTATACCTAATATGCCCGACAGTCTCCTCCTTCCTGCCTGTGGATCAAGTGGTAGAATCCTTAGCTCTAGCATCATGTCTACCTGCATGCCTCCATGTCATGATGACCATGGACTAAACCTCTGAAAATGTAAGCCAGCCCCAACAAAATGTATTCCTTTATAAAAGTTGCCTTGGTCATAGAGTCTCTTCACAGCAATAAAACCCTAACTAAGGCAATATGGTGACATACTCAGATGGTTTCTAGAAAAAAGAACATAGTTTTTCTTTAAGCAGATTTAATCCTAAAAAGCCACAGTCTTGAAAGGCAAAATCTTGAAAGAATACCCACATATTTTTAGAAAATTTTTAATCCTGAATAATTAAAAGCATAAGTGTTGGAATCCTGACTGAAATGCTTTCAAGAATATTGCAACTTTGACTGTAATTCTTGTCGGGAAAAAATGTCATATAAAGGAAATATAAAAGATAATTTTGGGGATAGGGTTAATGCATTTTCCCGTTACACACAAAATAGTTGTGATTATGAGTATTCGGTTGTCAGAATTCTGCTCCCTCACTCCTTCATTCATAGCATCCTGTTTGCCTTAAAACAAAACAACAGCAAAAAAACCAACACTTTATCAGGAAATCAAAGTAATAAAAAAAAGTCCTTCATATTGGCAAATGATGGCATTTCCATCCATTTAAACACATTTTGTTTTATTTTTAAGTTTTGTGAATGAGTGTATGTCTGTGTCTATGTTTGTGAATGTGTCAGTCAATTCTCTTCTGTCATCTTTACATATTTTAAAAATAAACATAACAGTAAACAAAGCGGGGCTGGGGGAATGTTTTGTCAATAAAGTGCTGGTGGCATAAGCTTGATGACTTGAATTTGCATCCCTGGCGCCCATCCAAAAAGCTGGTGCAGAAGTCTGTAACCCAGTCTACTGTCCAACGAGCCTCACTGACTGCGAGAACTCCATGCTCAGCGAGAGACCCTGTCTCAAAAAAACAAGGTGGAGAGCAACTGAGGATGACTAGATGCCTCCTTCTGGCCTCCACACGCACACACACACACACACACACACACACCCTTATACCACCATGCACACACACCATACACATTAAAAAAACAAAACAAAACACTACATGCACACACAGTAAAAAGGATACATTTGAGGGTTGTTTTTGTTTTTATGATTGCATTTTTGGGATTTTGATCATTTTAGATTTTAGCACTTAGGATTATGGTGTTTGGAATCCTGTCATTTGGAATTATGGACCACACATTCTCAGTCCTGATGCGGCTTGATGAGGTGAGGTGGGTGGGCTGGGAAGGTGGGGGGCTCCCCTTTTCTGAGGAATAGAAGAGGGGGGCTGGGGAGGAGGAGAGAGGGTGGGACTGGGAGGAGAGAAGGGAGGGGGCTACGATCAGGATGTAAAGTGAATAAATAAATAAATAAATTAATTAATTAATTAAAAAAAGAATTATGGGCCAAACTTTTTTTTTTTTTTTTAAGATCAGCGTTCTCAAAGACTCAGCACTGTGCCAAGCACTCTCCACTTCGAATTTATCACTCACCATTTGAACTTACAGTTCTTGGCATCATTGCAGTCCCACAGGAAGTGGTACACTGTGAGCACCACAGCCTCAGCTGGAGAAGCCACTCCAGTTGACTTCCCTGGTCCGAGGCTCCACCTCCCAGGAGCCAGCCCACCCTCCCTCCGACTTTTCCAGCAGCTGTGACTGTACCCAAGGCGTCTTTTTTAGACACTTGCTATTCACTTACCATAAGAAAAGGTAAGAAACCCGTATTTATTGAGTGCTTTCCATGGGCTAGACCTCGGACCAGGCACTAAATTTAACTTTTTGTAAAGTTGCTTTCTAAGCCGTTACTTTTAGCTGAGCTGAGTAAAGAGCAATACATTTAATTTATTCAGTGACAGGGTCTCACATATCTCAAGCTAACCTAGACCTTTGCCTCCACCTCTTCTATCTTGTCTATGTGGTGTTGGGGACCAAACCCAGGGCCTTGGGCCTGCTGGGCAGGCACTGCCTCCAACTGAGCTACATCCCAAGCCCAGAGCCTGTTACGTTATTTGGAGGAAAGACGAAGAAGGCGCCTTGGAATGCCAGAGTAAGATAAGCATGTTATGTGGGCTTCCCTCTGGTCCTATCCTTGTACAGTTCATCTGTTCGTCTCCTGTGCATGAAGAGGCTTGTGGGATGGCACTGGGATAATGCCAGGTTACGCCAAACAAACTGAAATATTTAGTCAAAGTCCAACCGCCAGCAAGTAATGAAAGGAAGAGATGAGAAAGCCGGGCGAGGAGACGGGCGACTTTCCCTGAACTGCCAGTGACTCAGAATTGTTATTCAGGAACAAAAATGAGTTTAAAAATACTGAGATAATGTGGGTAATGTTTCTAGCAAACCATTAAAGAGGAAAAAAAAAACCCACTAAAACGGGAAACGATTGTCTACGCTCTAATTGTAACTGCATGAACATAGGTATTCGCATAAACTGGAAGAGGAAGGAAGCATGAAGTAATGGAAATGGATGTTTGTGAAGTGGAGAGCTCGGGTTGGGGCATGTGGATCCGCAGTAGGCGCACATCTGGCAGAGCAGAAACATTCAGTGCTCCCTCATCCCAACAACAGCTGGCATGTAGATTGCATCTTCCTATTGAAGGAGGGCTGCTTGGTGGTCTTTAGTTTTTGACACGACTGGGACCTCACCCGCAACAGGATGGATGAAGTTCTATGTAGCATCATCCAAAAAAAAAAAAAAAAAAGGAATATAGTGGGAGATCTTCCGCATCCCGTGTGAGCTCTGTTTGGATATCCCGGCTGTTGGAAAGAAAACTGTGTTGGTGTCGC
The DNA here is from genome assembly GCF_907164565.1 of Psammomys obesus. Lineage (NCBI taxonomy): Eukaryota > Metazoa > Chordata > Mammalia > Rodentia > Muridae > Psammomys > Psammomys obesus. Next base: position 16,246,379 of record NW_026596256.1, on the reverse strand, counting down.
TTGTCCTCTGTGGCATCCTTTCTGATTCTCCGCAGTCTGACAGGCGTCTGTCTCCGCCAATGAGAACTTAATGTTGGGCTCGGCCACATGACCCAATGAACACGCAGCAAACACTGTGATCTCCTTGCCGTCCTGAGAACTACCAGATGAAATACTCTTTCTGTCATTGCCTCTCTTGCCTCCTGCTCTCCTACATTGCTGAAGACGACGATTATGTCCTGGCCAAAATCAAAGAGGATGCTGTTCCTCACTGCCTCCCACTGGTACCCCAGCCTGGCCCAGAAACCGGTGGACCAGGGCTCGTGGCCCACGATGGAGAACTTCAGCACTAAATGTGCAACTTAGATGATTGAAAGAGCAACCAGAAGCCATGTGTCTTTATTCCAATATCCTCGACTACCAAGTTAGTGAGGTGGAGCCCGAGTACTACAGAGGATGGAGAAGACTCATTCGCTGTGAAGTGAGGTCTCTCACAGACGGCAGATGAGCTGAGATGGCGCTGGGTGCTGAAGAAGGTAGATTTGTGGTTCTGGGTTCCAGAAGACTCGGGGCAGCACACTTCTTGGTTCTGAAGAGCCTGTCAGCAGGAGAACCTGGCTGGACATGGCAGTGGGCAATGACAGCACTGATGTCCCAGACAGCTCACAGGACTTGGATTCTACCACCTGCTTGAGCATTACAAGTCCTTGTATTTTAGCCTCAGTTTTATTCTGAACTCTGGCTGTGCTCTTCACTACCTGATCTGGGGTCATCTCGCAGTGAACTGGATGGTTTTTTGTTTTCAAGGCTTAACAGAAACCTTTTACATAACATACTGTGACTATGAATGTACACATGAACATAGATGTACAAGGGCCGAGGAAGCTTGAGAAACGGCCACGGTAGTCCTTTCCTTGGCTGCTGCTATAATGACTTACACTGATTATTTATATTCTGCAGATTTTCACCTACAATGCCAAACAGGAAGTGGGGACAAGCCAGGAAGTTCCCCAGTTTTCAGCGGTTGCCATTATTTATCCGGTCTTTATTCTTGAAGGAGTCAGGGCCATTAGGCTAGTCTTTATGCCCTCTACCTCTCTCTGGCAGAAGTGCTCTCTCTCTGACAATTACTTTCTCTGACAACTGCTCATGCCCTACCCTCCCTCTTTCTGAGGAAGAATATCTGCTTTTCCCAGAGGGAATAGGTGTTGGGTATTGGACGTCTACACAAGCAGAATTGGTAGATCTTAAGCAAAGGACAAGCAGAAATTAAACTGCAATCTTTAACCTGAAAAACTAAAAATATACAAAAGAAAAAAAGTGGTGAACTTGCCAAAGCCTGTAAAAATTTCTGCTACTTATGTCACTAGCTTCATAATAAAGCAAATAAGAAAATGTCACCAGAGAATTGGATTGCCCTTTCCTTTTCATTAAAAGTATTTTCCCGTTCCCTGGGAGCCTAGAGGCCACATCAGACAGATAAGCAGGTAGGCTAAGTGTAGGTTTGCACTTCTCCCTCCTCTTCTTCACACAGCCCCTCACCGCCTCACCCCCAGCAGGTGGTGGACCAGCTGCTGTTCCCCTTATCTCCAGCAGATCACAGAGATTTTCCCTTCCGGCCTCCCCTCCCCCACTCATCCCCTTACTGCAGCCCCATCTCCAGCAGGAACTCTCTGGGAACCTGCAGGCCACACAGGCCAGGAAAGCAGGTAGGCTAATTGCAGATCTTTATATTGCCTCCAAATCCAATCCCCAGTCTCACCCCAGCTCTGTGACAGGCCACCTGCTGAGGCCTCCCCTTCCCCTCTGCTCCATCTCAAGAGCTTCTCTTCCAACCTTCCTTCACACTCATTCCATTGCCCCAGGCCCCAACTTCAGCAGGAATTTTTTGGGAACCAACCCACCAGCCAAGCCCGCCAGAGAAGTAAGTAGAGACCTTTGGATCTTCATTCTTTCTCTTCTCCTCCAAACCCAACTCCTCCTTCTTGTTGTCAGCCCAGTAGCAGACTTCCTATTGTGGCCTGTTCTCACTTTCTGCCCCTATACCCAGGGGGCTAAGCAGATTCTGGTGGAACACCCTGCTTTTCTCACTCCTGACAGAGTGGTCCCTGTCCTCATTTCTAAGTGTCAACTCTCAATACCTAGAAACACATTCTACCCAGAATCTCCAGTACCCACACCTATCAGGAGTCCAGAAGAATTTCCTATTGGTCAATTTTCCTATTAGAATCAGAGAGGTCAACAGAAACCAAGGAACAAAATACTCACCCAACAGAGACAAGTCTAGATATCAGAACTTAGAATTACAACCATCCATAACTCATATTCCTAGATTCCTGCCTAAAAACACAATCAGTAACAGTCAGGACAATACATCACCACTACAGCCCAGCTCCCTTTCTGCAGTAGGCTCTGGGAAATGCAACATAGCTGAGACATAAGACAAACAACTCACTAATGAATAAAAAATGGGTCAAGACAGAAATTAAAGAATTTCTGATCTGAATGAAAACGAAAACTCAACACACCTGAACTTATGGTACACAATGAAAATTTAAGAGGCAAGTTCATAGCATTAGTGCCTACTTCCAAAAATTCAAGTGATCTCTTACGAGTAATTGAACAACACACATGAAAGCTCTAGAACAACAAGAAAAAAAAAAGTCAAGAAATAGTCAAACTCAGGGCTGAAATCAATAAAATAGAAACAAGCAAACAACAATACAAAGAATCAATGAAACAAAAGTTATTTTTTTTGGAAAATCAGTAAGAGCAATAAGACCTTATAAAAATTAACTAAAAGATGGAGAAAGACTAGCCAAATCAGCAAAATTGGAGATGAAAAGGGGGATATAACAATATACTGAGGAAATCCAGAAAATCATAAGGACATGCTTTATTCATACCTGTATTCTACAAAATTGGAAAATCTAAAAGAAACAGACAATTTTCTTACTACAGATAATTTTCTTCCAAAGTTAAATCGAGATAAACCATTTAAACAGACCTATAATCCCTAGAGAAAGAAAAACAGTAATTAAAAGACCCCTTACAAAAACCACAAAAAGCTCAAGGCCAGATGGTTTTAGTGCAGAATTCTACCAGACTTTCGAAGAAAAGTTAATGCCAATATTCAGATTCACAAAATAGAAACAGAAGAAACATTGGCCAATTTGTTTTATGAGGCTACAGTCACACTGATATCCAAATCCCATAAAGACTTGTCAGAATGTCATGCAAAAATGAGTGTGTGTGAGGAGAATTCTGAGTGCTTGTGAGGAAGCACCAAATAAACAAGACAGGAGTTCTGTGACCTCAGTTTCTTTAGAACACAGAATTGTTCTTGGAATGAGATTTTGGTTCCTCCCAGGTATAGCAGATAAGAGTGAGTTTCCTTGATTATTCATTGCAACTGACAATTGTTATTTGTTTATATGCCGTGTGCAGCTTGTCCTTTGATTATATACAGTTTGAACTTATGAGAACTCTACTCATTTAGACCTTTCTTAACCCTCAGAGTATAAATTGTCTGATGCTCCGAATAAAGTTGGCTATTGCATGAGACTTTAGTCTGCCTCAGTTTTAGGCTCTGTTCTTCCTTTAGGGTAGTAAACAAAGACCCAACAAAGAAAATTACAGACCAATTTCCCTTATGAACACAGATCCAAAACTCTCAATAAAATACTTGCAAACTGAACCCGAAAACACATCAAAAATGTCATCCACCATAGTCAAGTAGGTTTCATCCCCAATATACAGGGATGGCTCAACATACATAAACTGACAAACTTTATCCACCTCATAAAGAAACTGAAAGAAAAACCATTATTAGATACATAAAAGGCCTGTGACAAAATCCAACATCCTTCACAATAAAGGGCTTGGAGAGCTTATGGATAAAAGGGACACACCTAATGTAATAAAAACAGTTTACAGCAAGCCTACAAGCGACAGCAACATAAATGGAAACTCAAAAAATCAGGTACCTAAAATCAGGTACAAGGCAAGGTTGTCCACTTTTTCCATATCTATGCAACATAGCACTTGAAGTCTTAGCTAGAGAAATATGGAAACTGAAGGAGCTCAAGGAGAATAGAAATTGGAAAGGAAGAAGTCAGATGATATAGCATACATAAGTGATCATAAGGAGTCTACCCAGAAACCGCTACAGTTGGAAAACACTTTCAGCGAAGCAGTAAGATACAAAATTAATTCATAAAACTCAGTAGTCTTCCTATAAACAAATGACAAAGTGAGAAAAAAATCAGAGAAATAATACCTTTTACAATTGTCTCAAAATATCTTGGGCTTACTCTAACAAAGCAAGTGAAAGGCTTGTATGGTAAAAAGGTTAAAAAGGAAGAAATTGAGGAAGATGGTAACACCTGCCATGCTCATGGATTGGTAGAATTAACATAGTGAAAATGGATGTTTTACCAAAAGCAATCTACAGATCCAGTGCAATCCCCATACAAATCCTAATACAATTCTTCATTGACCTTGACTGAAAAATTTTAGCTTCTATGGAAACAAACAAACAAACAAACGAAAAACCCGGAATAGCTAAAAAAAAAAAAAAAAAAAAAAAAAAAAAAATCCTGAACAATAAAATAACTGCTGGAGATGTCATCAGTCCTGACCTTGAGCTATAGAACTATAATAATAAAAACAACATGGCATTGACACAAAAGATAAAAACTTATCAATGGAATAAAATAAACCCATACACCAAAGACACCTGATTTTTGATTTTAAAAAAAAAGCCAGAAATACGCAGTGGAAAAAAAAGAAAGATTATTAACAAACAGTGATTATCCAACTGGATGGGTGGATGGAGAAGAATCCAAATTAATTTATACTTAGCACCCTGCAAAAAAAACAAAACAAAAAAAAACCAAAAAAACCAAAAAAAAAACCAAAAAACAAACAAACAAACAAAAACCAAAAAACAAACCCTCAACTCCAAATGTATCAAAAACCTCAGCATAAAACCAGATACACTGAACCTGATAAAATAGAAAGTGGGGGACACACTTGAACTCATTGATACAGGAAAAGACTTTCTGAACAGAACATAATTCGCACAAACACTAAGAACAACAAGTAATAAAATTGAAATGCTTCTGCATGGCAAAAGACACCATTATTAGAGCAAAGAGGCAACCTACTGAATGGGTAAGGTTTTTTTTTTTTTTTTACCAACCATTCATTTGATTGAGGGTTAACATCTAAAAAATATAAAGAGTTAAAAATACTAGATATCAATAACAAATAACCCTATTAAAAATGTGGACTAGTTCTAAACAGAGAATTCTCTGTCTTTTTTCTCTCTTTCTTTCTCTTTTTGTTTTTTCTGGATAGGGTTTCACCGTGTAGCCTTGGCTGCCCTTTGATCTCTCCTTGTAGCCCGTGCTGTCCTGGAACTTACAGAGATCTACGTGCCTCTGCCTCCTGAGTGCTGGGATTAAAGGTGTGCCCCACTGCCACTGCACTAAGCAGAAATCTCAAAAGAGGAAACTCAGATGACAGAGAAACACTTACGGAAGTGTTCAGCACCCTTAGTCATCAAGAAAACGCACATTAAAACTACTGTGAGGTTTTATCTATCTGCACAAGTCAGAATGGCCAAGATAAATAAAACAAAGGACAGCCCATGCTGTTGAAGATGTGAAATAAGGAGGACACTCCTCCATTGCTGTTGAGACTGCAAACTTATACATCCACTATGGAAATAAATCAGTGTGGCAGTTCTTCAGGAATCTGGGAATTAAGGTTCAGTATTTCACTCTTTGCTATATACCCAGAGGATGCTTCATCCTGCCACGGAGCCACGTAAGCAAGCATGTTTGTTGATGTTTTATTCATAATAGCCAGAAATCGGAAACAACCTAGATGTCCCACAACTGACAAGTGGATAAAGAAAATGTAGAGGGGAACTTGGGAGAGAATATGGGGAGAGACAGCTAAAACTGAGGAGGATTTGAGGGGCAGTATGGAAACCTAATATAGTAGAAGCTTCACACACACACACACACACACACAGCTATCTAAATGAAATTACAGAATAATGAAGGAGACAGAGCCTCAACTGGACACTTCCTGTCTCTTAGTGAATCTTCCAGTACTCAGGTTGGGTTACATCTAATTGCGTTGTTGGCCAAATGAGTCCAATGGGAACCCCCCCCCCCAAACAAAACAAAACAAAACAAAACAAAACAAAACAAAACATAGGCTGTTTCCAAGGCCATACGTTGCTCTCTAACTGATGGAAGACAACATTTAAACAACTCATTGAAAATGGAGAAGTGAAGCTAGTGCCTACCTAGAGCCTTTACCCCTACGGGCTAGTCTTTTTGCTACCAGAAGGTATTCTGCATGATACCAAAGCAAACATCAACCCAGCTACAAACCTTTCACTCTACAGTGGTTTCCTGCCTGTGGGATATGCTAGTGCAAAAGTGGCACAAAATGTGAGGGAGTAAACAAACAATGCCTGATTTGACTTAAGGTCCACTCCACAAAATGGAATCCATACCTGATGCTGCTTGGGTGACCAGGAACCTGAGACTAGATGGCCCAAGGACATAGGCTAGGACCAAACTCTATTGTTTACTAAAGAAATGTAGCAATAAATTGACTCCTAATGACATACTCTAGGTCATTGCTTTTCCCAGTCTTCATCAGAGAAGCTTCCTCCAGCAGCAGATGGGAACAGATGCAGAGACCCATCACTAGACAGTAAGCAGAGGATAAGAGTCCTTGGAACACTCAGTCCTAAGCTGGGTATCTACACCATATCTTTCCCCTCAGAGCTCAGGGAACCCTGCAGAGGAAGAAGTAGAGGAAACGCAAGAGCCAGAGGGGACAGAGGCCTTCTAAAGACAACTGGACCAGCACACTTAGGAACTCATGGGGCCTGGGTCCATGCACATAGGGACTGCATGGTCTGTATCAGATGGCGGCCTAGAGATAGAAGCAGACGTGTCCCTGTCCCTGTGCCAGAGCTATCTCTAACTGATAGCCACTAGCAAATGAAAATGGGTTTCCTCCCAGGGAGTCTTCCTGGGGAAATAAACTACTGTGAAGGGTAGGTGCCGTGTCCAGGCACAGAAAGTGAACGCAACCACAGCTTTACAAATGCATTGTTTAATGAAGTCATGTCAGGGCTGTGTTTCCCCAAATCTTATCTTTTTATTTATTCATTCGTTTGTTTGTTTATTTACTTACTCTTACCCTACAGGCACTTGGCATTTACATTATAGCCTCTGGTTTTGTGTTTGGTTTTTTTTTTTTTTTTTAATGGGATTCCTGACTGTACAAAAGTGTGGATCTTTTCATCTGTATTTACATCTTGTGCCTTTTTTGGGCTCTTTTCCTTCTGTTTGTCTTTGTTTTTGTTTTTGTTTTCCTATTCTAATGTTTTTTAAAAATCTTATTATATAATATATAATATATTATATATTATATAATATGTTATATACTTATTACTATATTATTATCCCATAGTAGCCTGTTTGTTTTCTAATGAGAGAGAGAAAGGGTTGGAGTGGAGGTGGGGAGGACCTGGGAGGAGTAGGGGGAGAAGAAACTGTGATCGGAATATACTATATGAAAAACGTTTTCAATAAAACATCTTTTCTTCTCCTCATCTGAGTTCAGGAAATTGCTGTTTTGCACAGCCCTCAAAGCAAAGAATGAATGAAGTGTGTAGCCCTCTGCACTGCACAGCCCTCAAAGCAAAGAATGAATGAAGTGTGTAGCCCTCCGCACTGCAGAAAGGACAGCACCGCCACGTGCCCGGGGCCCTAGGAACCAGCATCACGGAGGCCGAATTGAGGAGCTAGCGTTCAGAAACCATCACTGACGGGTCAGTGATTACTTCCTGAGGCGCACAGCACTTTTCTACTTTCTCTCAGGTAAATTAAGCATACGTGGATTGCAAGCCCTCGGTTCTATCAGTGAATATCCAAAACATATGAGCAGCCATGTGATTTTTGGTCATATTGAGACTAAATAGAAATCACACTTTAAAATATATATTTTAGACTGAGCATTCAGAAGAAAACATGGAACACAATTCCTTGGATCTTGCTATTCATGAGGTACTGTGTTTTTACACTGGTTTTTTGTAGTAAACAGTTCTAAAAATGGCATTAAGGCCAAGCATTTGCTAAGTGTTTTCTGTAAAAGCATTCTTGCAGACCTACTAAGAGCCAGGAGGGGTTTACATTCTAATGGGGGATCCACATAAGAAACTGGCTAAATAAGAGACATGTAACATGTTCTGTGTTGTGAGTGTTGAGGAGACAATAAAGCAAAGAAGGGAGACTTGCAGAAAAGAGCCCTTGGGAAATGTGGAATTGGATTGGCTGCATGAAAATGGGTGGCTGGAAGCAGGGCTTTATGGGGAACACTACTAAGAAAAGCATGGCACACACACTTTAATTGCACCCTTGGATGCTAGAAGTAGGAGAGTCAGGAGTTCGAGACCAGCTTCAACTACATAGCAAGATCAAAGGTGGCAAGGGCTGCATAAGATTCCATCTCAAAAATTCAAGGATATGTGTGTTGAACGTGTGTGTGTGTGTGTGTGTGTGTGTGTGTGTGTGTGTGTGTAGAGAAGAATATGAGGTGAACTCATACTGTTTCCTCACCCCCAACTACCTAGTCACAGGCTCCTTTACTGTGGGCAAATAAGGTCAATTTTGGGGTCACAGCATTTGTGTCTTGCCTGCACTAACCGTCAAAGCCAGGGAAAACTCACCCTCACACACCACAGTCTTCAGATCTGGGCGTCTCTCCCTGTTGTGTAGGGAGGATGAAATCAATTCTCTTCTACCACTTTGTTCTTTGAAAAGGTATTGGAAACCCCTTTGGGGATCCCTCCCCTCTTCATTATACATATTTGCCAGTAAGCTCTTTCTCAGTTTAAAAGTAATTCTCTGGGGTTACAATCATCTTCCCACATGCTTGAGGAATGGAGAGGGTTGCAATGCAAATTTAACAACGACTTCCTAAACTCGGACTGAGAATTAACTTGGGGATTAGAGGAAATAGCTCATCAATAGCATCCTCCAGGCAGCACTGACTACTGAGCAAGTGTCTCCTGTGTTTCCTCAGCTCCCATCCCTGCCTAAATAAATAACTAGTGAAATTTACAATTAGCTTGCATTATTTTATTGGGATATATTACTATGTCGACCTTAAATATAAATAAATTATAACTATGTTTTATTGATATCAATAATGTAAATGTTTTAACATGAAAAGCAAAAGTTTTTACCCATCTTGTGTCCAATATGTATGTATAATAGCTACCATCTGAACTTACTCAATTTATTTAACCAAAGCTTTTTTTTTTCTTTGAGACAGAGTCTCATTACATATTCTAACTTGCCCTTGAACTTGTGACTCCCAGCCTCAGCCTCCCAAGTGTTGGGTCTACAAGGATGAGCCACCATTCCTGGCCAATCAGAACTTTGCGAAATAGTCAATTGTACTTGGAATGAAGAAGGTGATTGCCAATCATTCATACTTTAGTGTGAATCAGACTCTGTAGATTGCTTTCTTTCACTTGAAAAAAATTATTTTTAGTGTGGAAATGGGACTTGGTAACAGAGTTGTGTGTCAAGCGGGAGACAAGGACAACTTAGGAGAGTTCAGGCTTGGGTGAGGATGCTCTTGTGAAGTCAAAACACTGGGTACTTGGAAAATAGCACACCTAAGCCACAAGCTCAAAGAGATGAGATGTACATTCAAGGCTTCTTCAAAATGTTCCCACTCCAATTCCTAGAGCTCTCATGTGTTTGTGAAATAGATAGAGGAAGAAACACATGCCTGGAAAGGTCTACTCCAAGCTGGACTCTGGACAGTGACAGATGGGCAGTAAGAACTCTGTGCACAGAAGAGATGGCTGGAGCTGTGCCCCCGGAGCAGCAGAGCAGGCTCCTGGCATGGAGATTCCCCTGGCTGCCCCATTTCTCTAACACTGAGGAGCCCTGGGACAGGAGAACAGGCAGAAGCCTGCAGAGGGAGTTAGAAGTTGTCAATTAGGCTATTAATTGTTAATAAATATGCTCCTGAGAGGTGGAGGCAGGAGGATCAAGAGTTCTAGCTCATCCTCAGCTACATAGGGAGTTTGGAGCTAGCCTGGGATACAAAAACAATTTACCCTAACCAATATATTCTAGTACATAAAAGTACCTGGGAGATTAGGCTCAGATTTAGAATTCTAACACTTCTTGGAGTTCCTACAGAGTATGGTGCTGCCAGGAGGAAGATCTGGCTGCATTCATCCTGTAGGCCACTCTTTTATCTCCTTATTTCTGTGCCCTGGGACTTTGTGAGCACACATGTGGATGTCCTCAGTTGCCTACCACATGTGCAATCTGTCTAGATTCCTCCTTAGATTTCTGAGTGTGTGTTCTAGGCAGCAGAATCTGCCTTTGAGGAAGGCTGGTGGGAAAGGGCCTCTGTGAGCTAAGAATGCTGGCTAGGATCATTTGAATAGAGAATAGAGAATCCTAGGGTCCCAAGTGCCTGGATCATCACCTAGAAGAGCAGCCATGGGGTTCAGGTAGACAAGACCCACTGGCTCTTGATACATAGGAGAACACACAGCTTGGGGTGTGGCTGGAGCTGGCCCTCTCCAATGGGGAGGGGCCTTCTTATTTGACTGGAAACTCAGTCCACATCTAGAGGTAAAGACATGTTTGCATATACCCATGGTGCTTTTCTCATTGCTCCTGTCAAATGGGAAAACACTTGACATGAGCAATGTAAAGAAGGAAAGGCTTGTTTTGACTTGCAGTCTGTCATGGTGGGGAGGCATTGTAGGAAAAGCATGAAGCAGCTGCTCTCAGCACATCTACACTTACCAATGAGAGAGGTGAATGCTGGCGCTCAGCTCACTGTCTTTGATTCAGCCTATATGATAGTCTTACCAACATTAAGACTATGTCTCTCCTCCTCACTTAAACTTGTGTGGTAGCTTCCTCATAGACAAATCTGGAGCTTTTTCTCCTAGGTGTTTCTAAATCCAGTTAAGTTGACAATGGAGAATTCTATCTGATAAAAGCACACACACAAGTTTAAGTGAGGAGGAGAGACATAGTCTTAATGTCGGTAGGACTATCATATAGGCTGAATCAAAGACAGTGAGCTGAGAACTAAAATGTCCAATCCCCATCCTGAAAGGCAAAGAGGATGGACATCAGAAGAAAAAGAAAACAGGAAACAACCTCGGAACCTGCCACAGAGGGCCTCTGAAAGCCTCTGCCATGCAGACTGTGAAAGCAGATGCTGAGCCTGATGGCCAACTGACAGGCAGAGTGAATGGAATTTTATGTAAGAAGTGGGAAATAGTAAGAGCTGGAGAGGACAGGAACTCCACAAGGAGAGCAACAGAACAAGAAAATTTGAACACAGGGAACTTCCCAGAGACTCATACTCCAACCAAGGACTATTCATGGAGATAACCTAGAAACCTGACAATGCAGCCACTTCTGATGAGAACTGATAGACTAAGATCAGAAAGAAGGAGAGGAGGACCTCCCCTATCAGTGGACTTGGGGAGGGGCATGCATGCAGAAAGGAAGGGGGAGGGTGGGACTGGGAGGGGAGGAGGGAGGGGCTTATGGGGGGATACAAAATGAATAAAGTGTAATTAATAAAAGTTAAATAAAAAAATCTCTTCTAAAAAAAAAAATGAAAAAGCACACCCACCTGAAGATGACATTTCAGAGAAAGTTTCACTGTTTATTTGTTTTAAGAGATTGGAAGAAACTTTCTCTGCTCAGACCAATCTAATAATATTCTGCATTAAGAGAAATTACCTCACATTGGGCAATTACTTAAACATCCATTCTAACAATGAAACAAATATTCCTGAAGTACTCAATGAGCTTATTAGCTAAACAGTAATTGGCTATGATTTGAATAGAAGATATTTCAAGATGTGAGCAGAACAAGCCTGTTTATATGTAGCATAATCTAGTGTTCGAGAGCACTCAATGCAGACAGAGGGAACTTAGGAAAAATATCCTTCTTAGAGGGAATACTTTTGGGGGGGGGGGTTCGAGACAGGGTTTCTCTGTGTAGCCTTGGCTGTTCTGGACTCACTTTGTAGACAAGCCTGGTATTGAATTTACAGAGATCCATCCACCTGTCTTTGCCTTCCAGAGTGCTCAGATTACAGGCCTGTACCACTGCACCCAGTGGAAAGAGTACCTTTCGTTATAGGAAGAACTATAAAAAAAAATCTTTCTAGAACCTTCCATGGACAAAGAAAAACCTCAGTTTTGTCAAAAATGGCAACACCCCGTACTTTGCCTAGCCACGACTGCAAGTTTTCTGCTGGGGGCAAAGGTGAGCAGCCTCCACAGTTCTGTGTAAGGGTTTCTTTGCCAGGTGGGCAGGACTTTTCTTTCTCTCTGGTGTTCCAGGAAGAACATTCTTGATGCTAACTGTACTGACTACTAAGTGAAACTGGGGCTGTTCCCGAATTGTCCTCACCAGAGCTAAGGAAACATCTAGTCTTGTCCACAGCTATGGTGTCCAGATCCATTCATGCAGGCCCAGACAGCAGATTCCGGTGTTGGTAGTGTACTCTGGAAAGATTGTGTGGCAACGTGCACCGCGTGCCTCTTGTGCACGGTAACTGTTCTAGGAGGGTCAGAAGCCGAGAGCACAATTGGAGTCACACTTGAGCTCATCTTGTCACTGTCTCCTTTGGGGATGGCATGCTGGCAGTGCCCTGAGTGCTTTGGGATGCCCGAGCAATGTGCACAGCTGTGCTTTTGCTCACAGAGTGTGTTATTATGCATGCCTTTGTCGGCTTCTCATTGTTAGCCACAGCAAACGTGGGATTTTATAGAACAGAAAGACGCTTGCCCTGCAGTCTTCAGCCTTCCCGTTTTTGTCAGGAGATACACAACTGTGTCAGAGTAGAAGGTCAACAATTTCTGCCCCAGTTTCTCTAAGGACATAACAGCTGCCTTTCTAGACCTTCCCCACCTCTGTCTGAAGCTCTGCTTCCAACCCTCTGAGCACAAGCTCCTGCCTGTATCCTGAGCTCTGTTTCTGGTCTCTCTGGCTGGACTCAGGATGACTGCCTTCCTTCTTCCTGATGTTGGAACAAGGGTGTGCCCAGCTTGGACCCTGCAGTTCCTACTGCCTTTGCAGAGTTCTTTTTTGTCCTGGCTCTTACTTCATGAATCATTGCCAGTTAGAGTGAGGCTCATATGTTCAAGAGACATGTTCTGTGGATCCAGGTGCTCCAGAAACAAATCATATTAGGAAGTGGCCTAGTTGTTAGGATTGCATTTTTCTTGGTTCTCATGTACTGATCAGTGAATTTGCTTAAATAATCTATGCTTCCTTCTTTCTCCTGTTCTCAATTCAAATCCATTTTCACCCCCAGATGTAGGTCTTCTCAGTGCTGGCTAGATTCTTGGATCTTGGGTCTATAACTAAAACACAAGACTGATGTCCTGCCTTGTATGGACAAGTCTCTTACAACGTACCAAATGTTTACACTTGAACTTCCAAAAACCGTTTGTCTTCCAAGCTTTGATCTAGTTCCCTGCTGGATATGTTAGGCACAGACATGGGTGATGAGTTGTCCTTCTCTACCTGGACTTGCTTCCCATTTCTCTACTGACAACTTAGCTTAGCGTCCCTCTTCAGATTGAGATCAGTGCTTATGTCCTGTGCTAGGTCATAACATAGGTGGGCCTGCCTTTCAGGAGTTTGTAAATTATGTTTTGTGCACAGAGAAAGGGGATGGCAGAGGGAATTTGCCATATGAATAGAGCATAGGTGTTACTCGGGGTAGAGTTTGCTGATGGTTTAGGTTTGGAACTGACTTTGATAGACAAAGAAAGCATTCTCATCAAACGTGAAAAGGTTATTTTAGGGAGGTTGAATAACTCCCTGGAAGTGATTGAGAACCTGATCTGAGACTCCCGGGTGGTAGGTAGGAAAGGTTGCAGGAGGCGAGGGATGCGTGGTGAAGTCCTGAGAGCAGGGATGGGAATTGATTCATTCCTGTGTCTTCAGGCACCGTTCAGTGTCTGAATATGGACGATATTTAGCATGTATCTATCTATTTATTTTGAGACAGGATTTCTCTGTGTAGCCCTGGCTGTTTTGGAACTCACTATGTAGATCAGGCTGGCCCAAAACTCACAGGGATTTTCTTACCTCAGCCTCCTGAGTGCTGGGACTAAAGGTGTGCGCCACCAAACCCAACATGTATTTCTCTTTCACTGAATGAAAGTTAAATGAAGCCTCCACACGGAGTCTTTGATATTAAGTCGCTTCATGGTGGGAAACAGCATACATATGTACATATATGTATATACACACATCTATATCTGTATCTGTATCTGTATGTATGTATGTATGTATGTATGTATGTATGTATGTATCTATCTATCTATCTATCTATCTATCTATCTATCTATCTATCTATCTATCATCATCATCATCTCCTTGCCTTTTCCCGTTACTAAGTGGCAAGCTGGCTTCTACATGTCTAAAGATATGTCTTATTTCCTTTAGGGAGGAAGGATTTCACCTACCTTTCAGAGGAAGATTTCATCTCCTGGGCCTGTGCAGGTTCCCCCATGAGAACTTGTCAAGTCAGCCTTGTTACAGCTTTTGATAAATGCAATAAAATACGAAGTAATTCCGATATCCAGATGTCTGAGAAGTGGTATAGAGAAGAACTAGGAAGTCAGAAGCAGGGGGATTAGGTGGCAGAAAGAAGGAATAAACTGCCTCTGGTTTTGGGGTGGTGGTGGACTAGTGCCTGGGATGCAATCATGCAGGTTGCTCTTGGGTGGTCCCACTGTCTTCAGCCTGCTGAAATGCTTGTACCGTCTTGTGCCCAGAGACACAGGCTCAAACATATCCTGCTTCCTGTGATTGTAGCACCTTTATTAAGGCAGGGAGACACCTAACAGAACAGTGCTGAGAATACTTACATAGATCTGTGTGTAAGAACTTGATATATGATAAAGATAGCACCTGGATTAGTGGGAAAGGGACTATGTATTTAGTTATGATTCACACACACACACACACACACACACACACACACACACCACACACACAAAGTGTTAAGGTTCATATAAAAGTGAATTAATTCCAAGCTGGGCATGGAATCCCAGCTCTCTAACAGAGGAAGATAGTTACAGGCTCAAGGCTAGCCTTGGCTACATAGTGAAACCTTGCCACAAGAACACAAAATAAAATGAGAGGTAAATTTCAGATAGATTAAAGGCCTTAAGTTGAAAGATAAAAACGACAGACCTAACAGAATGAAAATGAATAAAGCTCTTTATGATCTTGGGAAGGGAGGGGCTTCATGAACGTAACTCAAATAACATAGGCTGTAAAACAAGATGATTGTGTGTCTGTACCAAAATTAAAGATCTCTATTAATTGAAAAAAAAAAGGCAGAGAGACAACCTATCATTAACTGAATAACAGAACAGAGTTTGTTTTCAATGTGTGTGCTGGACAACTGGAGAAGGGATGAAACAGTCAGAGGGGAGGCCCTGTGGTCCTCTTCTTTTCTGAGTGACAAAAAGTTTCCCTTCCCTGCTCATGTCTGAAGCCTGTGGTGGAGGGTGCTGTTACCACCATGTATCAGTGCTGACATCACTGTTTCCCTAAACATGCCTCCTTTCTGTATTTACTTCTGGCCATAAGAGCCCTGTAAAGCCGGGGCTGCTCATGGTCCTTTATAGACAATGAAGAAGCAAGGTCCAGGACCCCCCGTGGGTTTCACAGAGTGGCTTCTCTCAGTGTGGTGTAAATGATGGCAGGAGACTGAGGGGATGAACTCTGCATTGTGGGATGACATCTATGTTCTGGTTGCTGGGAGAGCCAAACTAATTGTGACAAAGAAAAATATCTCCGGGCCTTGCCAAGCTAACCTGATTAGGGGGGTGTGGGAGGCAACACTGCCACTAGTTAGGAATCAGTGTTCACAGGACAAATGTGTGACCCAGACTGCAAGCTGAGCCTGCCTGCCTTCCAGCCAGCCCTAACCCACTGAGAAGAAAAGTGACGTAAGAGCAGCGTGCTTATGTGAACACACAGCCTTGCACGGCAGCGTCGTCATCTTTTCTGCTCTGCTCGTCAGTTCAGAATAAAGGAGACAACAGCAGCTGCAAGTATCATTAAGTGCTTACCCTGTCTCAAGGACTGTGCCTTGCTCTCGACACACGCTTGCGCACTTAATCGTTTGTAAAGCCTTGTGGGAAATGATATGCTAGAGCTTTGCCACACACACAGTAAAGCCGATTGTGAGAAGAACATGCTGGCAAGCATCTGTAATGACCTTCAAAGTTCGGATCCGGAGACCTGTGTGTAACCAGGTTTTGCCGACACCTGAGGATCTAATTAGTCACAACTATAGAGCATGCCTGGCCAAACTGGAGCTGCCATGGGGAGAGTGTTTTGAATAATTGTTACCTAGCCAACCAAGTAGCTTTTGTGGTCATACGACCCCTTTCGGTACCAAGTGCTCTATTTCTGTGTAATTGACTGCCTGGAAAGAGACAGAGAGAGAGAGAGAGAGAGAGAGAGAGAGAGAGAGAGAGAGAGAGGAGAGAGAGAGAGAGGAGAGAGAGAGAGAGCTTGCTGGGAAAATGGGATCTGCTTAAAATTGGCCTTTGAATTTCTGATTCTTGGCTCCCAGGAGGCCCTTGGTTTTGAAATTATTCTTTTTTTTTTTAAATTATTCATTTTGCGTGTATGAGTGTTTTATCTGAGTGTGTTTCTGTGCACCATGTGCATATGCCTGGTGCTGGAGGAGTCTGAGTCCCCTGGGACTTGAGTTACTGATGGTTGAATGCCACCATGTAGATGCTGGGAATCAAGCCTAGGTCCTTGGGCAGAGTAGCCAGTGCTCTCAACCACTGAGCCAACCCTCCAACTTCCTTGAAAGTATTTTCTAAATCAAAATTCCAGTCACAGAAAAGACATGTGACTGACAGCTCATTGGATTAAGCCAATAAGTAGAGTGGTCATTTCAAGGAGAAACAGTTAAAGTCTAATTAATAGAAATATTGGACACAGACAGCATACTCCATACAAAGGAAAATCTGGTGCAGGCATTAGTCTATGTCTTGAGAATAAACAGAATTACATTCCAGTTGATATAGAGAATTCTAACTTCAGGTCAGTGATTATACTAAAAATCTTTCCTGTTGGCATTGGTTTATGGAACACAATGATTGAACAAGGGGCGGGAAGAAAGATGAGCCTGAGAGGGAGAGACATAGATGCTAATTTAAACAGAAGATACCTGGGCCATAAAGAAGTGGGGACCCAAGGGACTGTAAAAAAAATGAACCAACAAGGATAAGCAATCTAAATGGTCAGGACTAAGAAGGAGGCTATAGTGTTTTGTACTTACATGGGAAGGTATGTCTTCCTGCATTCATCATTCCTCTATAAGACCGCATGGCTAATTGAGTATATGTAGTATTGACAGAATGTGCAAGAAAGCATGGCCCATGTAGCTGACGAGATCATTGGAGAGAGTCTTCTTTGTAGGAAAAGGCTTTCTGTGGCACATACGCATGACCATGACCACATGCCCGTGCTTATGGAAAGCCCAGCCGCTTGGAGTTCTTAACAGTTATTAAATAAGGGAAACTGGTGGTGTTTCCATTATCGATGAAGCTCTTATATTTACGGTAGTGAGGCTAGCCTTTAACGGCTGAGTCATCTCTCCAACTCGAAGCTCTTTCTCAAGACACTTTCTCCATGTGCCATGTCCCTATCACTCCTGGACCCCAGGGAGGATGGGTTTGGCCAAGATGAGGTTCAGCAGCAACTCCAGTGTTGTGTGAGGACATAACAGAGGAGGTCCTTAAGAGTACACACTAACATGCTCACTTTCTTTAATTTTAACATCCCATTAAATATGACATTTCATAGGCTTAGTGGCACGTTCTTTTTATAGAAAAATAAACATCCAGCCAACACAGACTTGAGGAAATACGATACTATGTAATAAAAGTAGAAGGGTTTTAGCATGACAAAAATGTAGCTCCGGATCCATCAAGCCTTTGAATTTTGAATAGCAAAGGAAGGTATTCATCTTGCTCTGACCAACTTCTCTTAATTTTCAAGATTTATTTTTTTCAGATTGTTTAAATCCAGCTAAACATTGGTAAAAGCTGAACAGTGGCAATGAAGGTGCTCTTCTCCTGAGACTGATTGAAAGACAATGGATTCGAAGCCACTAGGCAGGCTGTGTACACTGTGCTGATGATATTGAAAGTTAGTGAACAGAGAGTCGCTCACTAGTTAGAGTATTTGCTTAGCATGCAAGAAGTCCCGTATTCCATACCCAGCATAATATAAACCAGGTATGATGGCTCACACCTGTAATCCCCACATTCCAGAGAGGTAAGTTTGAGGCCAGCCTGGGCTACAGAAGATCCTGTCTAGGAACACTAAGAAAAGGCAGAATTAGTGAGGGGGACGCCATCTGAGCTTCCCCTTGCATTGAGTTTGTTTATTCTGCTTGACTTTAGTCAGGCCTGTCCTAATAGCATTAATGTTCTAATCTAAAAGTAGATGCATTTATATTATCAAGACTTTACTATTAAACAGAGCAGACTTTGCTCATATCTGCTCATTTCCTGAGTTTTGGTTGACATCTTCCCTCAAATGTTTCTTATCTGTGCAGAATTCATGGACTGATGCATCTCTCTTCCCCCAAAGGCCCTTACCATGGAGTTCATGGCCCAGGGGAGATAGTGACTCAGGGCTCCTGCCGTAGTCTCGGGCACCCCTTGCCGCATGACTTGAAAAGCATTAGCACCCTTCGTCCTGGGCTTGCAGATAAAATCCAGCAGGCTACCTTTGCAAAGAGCCTCCCCATTGGCTTTTCAACCCCAAGCATCAAGAAACCTGTCAAGTATAACCTGGGCACCACATTCAGAGCTGCAGGATTGTCCAGTCATTCTCACATGGCAAGGCACTGGCAAGCATCCTTACAAGCATGAAAACAGAGTAAAATGAGGGGTTGGGAAGAATTTGAAGATGATGAAGGACCAGGGCTTGGGAGGACGTGCCTCTTAGTGTAGGAGAATGGAGACGATCTGCCAGCCTGGTCTCCAGTGAGGCCAACTGTCCAGCCTCAAACTGCTCATGCCACATTGTGACTCGAGTGCTGCCATTTCACATACCTCTTGTCCTCCTTGGAGACCATTCTATTGCATAGGCACTGGCTCCACCATGGTTCATGTATTGAGGTGGGGAGAAGGCACCACAGACAGTGACTCAGGGTGACCGTAGTCGCTGTCCAGTTCCCTTTCTGTCGTCGATCAACCTTTGACGATGGAAATGATAAGGGCATGTGTGACGTGATCCTTCCCAGCACCTCTACATGCTGAAAGACAGGCTCTCTCCTGATTCACATACATTGCTTCTGACCTTTATAACACGACTGCAAGGTATTATCATTATTATTCCGGCCTTCCAGGAGAAATGGAAGGTCAGAACTTAAAGCATCTGGAACAGGTGGAGTGCTTACTGAATGGCTCAAGCATGCCCCGGCATGGCCAACACAGGCCTGAGCATGGCAAACATGCCAATGACAGATTTTGCCCTATCCTTCCTTCCCTCTCTATAATACTAAAACCTTTTAGATTACATCCTAATGCTAGCCCCCAAAGTCCATTCCCTTACTTGGCCTCTGGAGTCATTCCTGAGACTAAACTGCAAAGTCCAACAATCAAAATTCATTATTTGGCTAACATGTCTGATTAGGTCTTACCAATGCACCCTGACACAGACTCACTATTTCTCCTTAAAAACCTGCTCCTGCAAAATAAAACAAAGTAGAACAAAACAAAACAAAACAAAACAAAACAAAACAAAACAAAACAACAACAAACCCCTCAAAACCACTTGCTGGCACTTTCTGGTGTTTCTGCTGCTGCTTGCTGTCTGCCTTTGTGGCTTCTCCCATTGTTTGCCCTTTGAGGGTAGTAAGTCTCCTTTGTGCTGGGAATTTTGAGTCTGGGTGTGTCCTGTACCAAATCTGAGGGGGCCATGCTCTCCCTTACACTCACTTGCTAGTAAAAGGTACCTTGATATTTTAATTTCAGAAATCTGATTGCACCAAGTGAGGAGAAGAAAGGAGCCGTTCTGTACCTCAGGACAAGGAAAGAGAGAGAAGGGGCTGGAGCTGACTGAGCGGCATTTCTAGAATATCTATGTAATAGCCCGAGCTAGTTTCAGGAAGCACTTTTTCTTTTCCACTGATATCAACCGGACACTAACTCCCTTGGGAGAATTCCCTCGGAGAAGCCTGGTGTTCTGGCCATATCGGAGTGTGCAACCTTCAGTGCTCCCCTGTAAAGGTCTTTATTGCAGGTCAGGCAAGGATACAAGTCCTTGCTGGACTATTAAGCTGGGCCACCAGAAGCCTGAGGATTTGAGCCAAACAGTTTTCCTTCAGTTAAGACAGCCTGTTGGATTAAAACAACTTTCTTGATGACCTCCTCTGCACAAGCCTAAGGGCTTCATGAAGCAGGCTAGGGGATCACTGCTGCAGTCAGTGCTGAGCCAGGAACTTGGCCACTACTGAACACCTCTTTAAACAAAACTTCTTACTGGCTTGGACCCAGGTTCCAAACCTTGCCAAGACTCTTCTTTGCTTCCCTCCATAAAGCAGGGTTTTGAAAACTAAAACACAACAGCAGTCAACAAAAGAACAAGGATGGCCATAATATTACCAGGGCGCAGCATCCAAGGTAGGGCGAGAGGCATCTTGGGATGCTTCCTCTGGTTTGATTGTTATTGTTGTTGCTGTTATGTGTGTATGTGCGTACACACACGTGCGCATTTGTGTACGTGTATCTATGTATACATGTCCACACGTATATGCCTATGCATTTCTGTATGCCTAGGTATGCGCGCATGCGTATGTGTGCGCACATACATGTGCACATGCATGCATGCATGCCTTTCCATGTATTCATGTGCACGCCCATGTGTGATTGTCAACATGTTTGTATGCAAGTTCTCATATGTGTATGTTTGTGTCCGTGTGTGCACGCAAGCATGCGTACATGCTTCCATGAATGCTGGTATGTGACGTAAAGTCCATGGCTCACTCGGGGCTACGGCTGGAGAAGCTGAAAAGTATTGCCCCCCCCCCCCCCCACTCCTGTGGCCTCAGCTCTTCTCTGACGCCGTTACAGACTCTTCTCCTTCAGGTCTTTCTGGCCCTGGACTCAGCATTTCATGGAAGCCTCCTGAGATTTTGGTTGCTGCGTGCACCACCATCACCACCCATGTCAGCCCAATCCTTTCCCTGCCATACAGCACATACCTGCGGTCTGGCTGGGTCACTGGCTGCCCTGGTAATTCATGTAGGTGAGAGCCAGGAAACCCCCTATATAATTCAGTTACCGTTTTCACAATCTTTCTCTTCATACATATAACCATAAACTCCCATAGGTTTGTAACAACCAAGAATGTAAGTAAAGATCCCTTACTTTATAAAGATAATTCTAAAAAGTATTTAGTCTTATTCTTAGTTATGTGTGTGTTTGTGCCTGTGAGGTACCTGCAGAGGTCAGAAGAGGGAGTCATAAATCCTAAAGCTATAAGCTGGAGCTCTAGGCGTGTCACAACTGCCTGAGAGGCCGGCAACTCTGGGTTCTCTGCATGTGTTCTTAGTTGCTGAGCCATCTCTCCAGCTCTCAGAAAGATATTTCTTGAGCAGATGACAACATGGATCTAGAGGAAGACTTGAGGTCATCATTCTAGAGAATGTTGTGTAGCAGAGCCCTCCACTCCTGCTTTGCCTCGGAGGAGGTGTGTGTACGGTAGCCTGCCTCCTGTTTGCTGGGACAGAGTTTCGAGGACAGTTAGCACGGCTGCCGCATGTGGGTGTGTAAACTATGTGCTGTGCAACCTCAAGCGGTGACGTTCTCTCGGCTATCTCTGGGTTACTCAGTGTATGATCTGCTGCGAAGCAGCTCATGGGTTTCCCCTGGGCTCATCGCCGCATCACGCTTTTCATTGGCTGACAGGAGTTGGAGCTGTTTAAAGAGAGGTGGCTGTGGAACAGGGAGGTATGCCGTGGCTCGTTTCCCACGATTCCTTGTGCTCTCCCACAGAACCCCAGGAGATGCTTGTGATGAGGATAGGTGCCTCCCTATCTCTGCACAGTTGCAAGACAACTGGACAGTAGCAGTTGGAGCAGGAGTCCCCAGGGAACCAGGGAGATGCCAATCTGAGCAGGCAACTAGTCACTCCAGACCCTCTCCTGAGTAAAAGGCCCGCCCCTACAGAGACTGCTGTACTCCAGCTCAGCCGGGAGATGCTGAGGAAGGAGCGGCCAACTTTTAGACTATGTGTGTGTTTGTGCATGTGACAGTTAATACTGACGTCAACAAAACCACCGTGAGTGAAGCTGTCACTGTCCTGCGAAGCAGAGGTTTGGGCCGAGCATAGGCAACTGTTGCTATCTGCTTCCTGACTGGATACCATGCGACCGGCAGCCTCATGCTTGTGTCCACACCTTCCCTGCCATGATGAGCCTTCACCAGAAACAGAGCTAAAATAAACTCTTCTTTTCAGAAGAGGTTTGTACCAGGCATTTTTATCACAACGATGAGAGAAAGAACTTCTCTAGCTATCCCCCATGACCTTGCGTCTTTGGGATGTTCTTACCTAAGGGAAGTCCTATGCACACAGAACTCATTCTCCAGAGACCCCCAGACAGGAGTACACGGGATTTCGCAAAGTGGGCCAATTGTACTGGCCTTTAAAGATGCATATCAAAACAATCTTATGTTCTCATTGTGTGCTTGTTCACATATGGGAGGGACTCCGCCTCTTGGGTGAGGTGTGTTGAGAGAATGGTGGCCTGGGGACACCTGAGGAGGGAAGATCCAGGGCTTTGGCTTCAACTCACATTTGCTCTGATGGGGATAACGGTGATGATGCTTTGAAAGAGATCATGCTAGCCCTGGAGCTGGCTCCCAGAAGCAGGGGGATGACACGGCTCTGTTGCAGACGCCACGTCCCGATCCTGGCTCCTCGGGAAAATGAGGACCATCGCGGCACTAACATCATCACTGTGTGCTGTGACAGCGACTCACCGACATAATGTATATGAAGTACTTGTGAGAGTATCTGGAGGGTGATACTGAACAGAAGTGTCTATCGATAGGTGAAAGGGGGAGAGGAGGGAGAGAAAAGGGGCAGGCTAGCCCGCTGTGGAGTGAGCTATGAAAGAGTGTGAGCAACTGGCCTTGGGGTGGGTGGGGGGCTTGGTTTTCATGTGCTCTCATGGCTCAGCCATTTTGGGATGGTTGAGGGCAGTTCTCAGTCTGTTTGATTTTCAGCTTATAAGCTGGCTTGAGAACCTCCCTCCCCCTTCGGAGATGAGGTCCCAACTATACATACTTCATCAATATTAAGATTCTTCAGTGTCAAAGGCTTTATGATGAACAAAAATGACACTGGACCAAGGGTGTGGACAGTAAATACTGCTTTTTTAAACTCATAAGGGGAAATGCTAATATCTTATTTGGCTTCATAGCTGTTTACTCCTCACTGCTCCTTACTCAAATAATTGTTTTAACTTTACAAATTTCATACTTTAGACATATTCTTCGATCTGGTTAAGTGATGACTTAGTCTGTGAGAACAGACGTTGGCTTCATACTACTTAGGAAAGAAGAAGTTTCTGATATCAACAGTCATGGAGTATTGCTACCAATTCCGGTATAGGCTATTAGAAGATGGTGTTAATTACAGACCAATAGTATCAGGATGAAACTGGAGAGAACTCCTTTTCATTGTAACCCTTTTCCTGTCATTGGTGTGTTGCATGTTACACAAACCTCAGTCTAAGCGAGAAATTTTCAAAACTGGTTCCATATTAAAGTGAGCCGGTGGGCTTTTCGGAAGACATTGCTGTATGTGTTTTCCTCATACAATGGTTTCGGTGGATCTCAGCTGTCAGTACTTACAGCTGTAGTTACAGCTGCTTAGCTGGGCTAATCCATTATGTTTGCACAGTGCCTTTGAGTGTTCTCTCCACAGCTGCTCTCAGCCCACAAGAACTGAAGCATCAAGACCACTGAGTGCTCTTGCGACACTGACCGCAGAAGCCCACCCCAGAGTCATGGCTCAGTGGATCTGGGATGGAACGAAGGGTATATATTTCTCGAAAGTTCTGGCCTCTGCTCCTGGTTCCAAGCCATAGCTTGGGGGCCACTTGCACACCCAACTAGCACCTATCAGGATTCAGGCTCTCTCTAGTTTCAGTTCTTGCCTATTACCCTTTTTTCCTACTTACTTCTTCCCATCCAGAGAACCTTGGGCAGTGTGCTTGCTTTTCCCTGAAGATGAGTCTGTGATGGGCCTTTCCCTGCAGTGCTGGTCCATGTGGCCAAGGCGACAAACCACTACCCTGAAACGACTCCACAATGCCGTTCTCCATTGGCACTGGGTTTCTTCCAGTCACCATAAATTAGGGAAATTGTATTGAGTTTGTTCATGTTAATATACATACTTTTGCAACATGCTGTTTTTCATTTAATAAAGTCTTCATTCCCACACCCAACTGAATGCAAAAATGAACTACGGTTGTCCTCTTTGTGAAAAGGCACCAGCAATGCTTTCATGCATTTTGCACACTCCGAGCCTCCTCAGACCATAGTTTGTAAGGAATAAATGGGAACATAGAACTGTTGTATTATTAGCAGTAGAAACTCAAGTGTGGCACTGAGTGTGTAAGTATCCGATAGGTACAGGGTCTCCTGACCCTCTACCTACACTGGTCAATGTCTCCTTTTGTGGGGGTGATGAGATTGCTCCAGGAGAAGGCACTGGGCAGAGTGGAGAGTGAAACAGTCTTTTCCCGTGTAGGTTGCTGAACAAGGCTCCCCTGATCCCCTTAAACTCCAGGGAAAGGACCGAACCAAAAACCAAACAAACACAGAAAAATTCAGATGATGAAATCAGTGACATTGTTCAGTGTGAGCTTTGCTTTTTCATTATGAGTTGGTGATTTTAAAAGTAAGGAAAACTTATCAGGTCTGTCAAAATTGAGGTCTGAAGCAATTCTATTTTTACACAAATGTCATTATACATTAATGAAATGGATAATTTTGATTTTTTTGTCAGTGAGAATTACTGAGAATTATGATTAAAGCATTTATCATCTATACTATCTGTTTTATGTTTACCTATGGCATAGCTATATATCAGGCAAATATACAAATACATGTGTAAATGAATATACACATATCATAAAGAAATGCACAAAAATATATACATCAATACATCCTAACATATTATAAATAAGTACATAATACCACAGTACCAGTAGGAAGGAAATACATGTGTGTGTGTGTGTGTGTGTGTGTGTGTGTGTGTGTGTGTGTCTGCCTGAGGAAACATCTAAACTAGGAAAATATGTACTGCCTATAGCAATGATTAGCATCCTAGTCATTGTACTAGGTGACGGGTGTGTATTAACACGCGTAGCAATTGATTACACTTCCTGGGAGGTAGGTACTTTTATTGTCTTCACGCCACACAGGAAACTGAAACAGCCAGAGGTAAATGATGCCCTTGAGTCTTGGCAGCTTACAAGAGAAGAAGTGCCATGCGAATTCAGCAGAAACGTCCCTTTCAAGATCTATTTTTGTTTTTAATTTTTACGTGTATGTGTCCCTATGTCCACCCGACTCACGTGAATGGAGAGATTCGTGTGTGCAGGTGCTCACAGAGGCCAGAGGGCGACTTTAGACTTTCTAGCTCGGGAGTTGCCTGATGTGGGGGCTGGGACCCAAACTCTGGTCCTCATGGCTGGATAGCAAGGGCTCTTAACCACCGAGCCACTTCTCCAGACCTTCTCTTTTATTTTTAAATTAGTTTTCTGTATTTATTGAAAGTGTTATACGTATATACAAAGTACTCTATTTACATGATATAAATACATCACGTAGAGTTGACAGAAATTTGATTTTGCACACATTTAACTCATAACAACTGAAATAGACTATCAGCTAGTTAATCAGTTTACTGTGTCAGGATCTCACTGTGCAGTTTAGGCTGTTCCTACATTTGTGATCTTCTTGCCTAAGCTTCTCAAGTTCTCATCACCTGGCTTAGGCTCTACATTTTTTTTTTTTTTTGGTATTATAGGTTTGCTTTCAAAAGCAGCTTAAGGGAAAAAAGGCCAAATGGTGTCATATTCAATCAAAGAGGTGACCCTGTGGGTTTGTGCCACTGGCTGGTTCGTAGCTGCCATCTGTTAGGGCATCTTTTCAGATTCAGTCCCCACCCCCACCCCCACCTCCCAGTGAGGTTGCTCACATGGTAGAGATAAGCAGAGACTGGATTAAACCCAAAGCCTTCACCTGCTGTCTCCTCTTTCCTTTTTTCCTGGGGACCATTTCTTCAGGACTTGGATACCTGACTTCAAAAATAGGCTCGAACTCACCGGCCATCAAACAGATAGTCTTAGCTCTCTCAAACAGCTGCTAGAGTGAGAACGAACTAAATGTGGCATCAGGAGATTTCAGTATCCACAGGAGACAGGAACACACAAGCCCGTCTTTCTGCATGTTCCCTTCCCCCATTTTTCACATTTTAACCTTTTGCATGAAGGAGAAACAATTGATGCCGTATGTGAATTATTCATGTCACTTTCTGTTCTGCCAATTCCAGCTCAGCACACATTTGAAATCATTAATATGTCATGACTTTTGTTCATCTGGCTTTCTCACATTTTTTTTTTCTCCAAATAATGCAGTACCACAAAAAGGCATCATGACTCATTAACATGGATATTATTTTTAGATTTTTTAGTTCATTCTCAATCTTACACCATTTTAGAAGGACCGACTGTTTGGTGAAATAGATACTGAAGATGCCATGCCTTCAGTAGGCTGTTGTGAACGGTGTCATCAGACTCAGGGTAGCGACTGGAAATGAAGGCATGTGGTTTGGAAGCTCATAAAGCAATGCCTTGTTGGTAAGTAGCTCAGCTGCCATTTTTGTAAACACAAATAAAATGACAATAAAGGCACATCACTTAGAAACATCAAGTGCCCAGTCTTATCCCTGTGACACTCTAAATGACTTTGCGCCAGTCTGGAGCTGGCATAAGCATCATGGCAGGCATGGTTGGTCTGCCCTCATGATGGTGCCTCAATAACTGGATCACCACAGCATTTGAGACCTTTACACCAAGTCCACGAACATGGCAGTACGGAACAGCAATGAAGATGGAGTCTTGGTAACTTATTATTAATACTACGCCTAGGGTTGGGGAGATGACGCAGTAAAGAAAGTGCTTGCTGCTCAAGCTTAACGACAGACTTAGATCTCCAGTACCCACAGAAAAAGCTAGGGTTGTTCTGCACGTCTGAAACCCCAGCACAGTGAGACAGAGACAGGAAGATCCCTGGAGCTCATTTGTTAGTCAGCGTGATCAGTCAATGGGCTCCAGGTTCACTGAGCGACCTTCTCTAGAAACACCAACATTAAGCTCTGGCTTCCACATCCAGATACACACAAGTGCGAACACAATTACACATGCTCTTGTGGGCGTGTGTGAGAGCGTGTGCACACACACACACACACACATTCAGACACACGGAATGAGGGAGACATACAAAGAAATACAGAGAGAAAGATTGAAAAGAGAGAATAAACAAAAAGGAAAATAAAATGTCTGAAGTCTGATCAAACAAAAATCACATTCCAAATCCAGTTAAAACTTATTTAGAGCCAGATGTGGTGGTGCATGCCTGTAATCCCAGCACTCAGGGAGGCAGAGGCAGGAGGCAGAGGCAGGAGGCAGAGGCAGGAGGATCTCTGTGAGTTCGAGGCCAGCCTGGTGTACAAAGCCCAGGGCAGCCAGGGCTACACAGAGAAACCCTGTCTTGAAAAAAACCAAAACCCCCAAGCCCCCAAAACCAAAAAAAATGAAACCAAACCAAAATAAGCAAACAAAAAACCAACCAACCAAAAAAGCCCCCCAATTTATCTAGTACGGGGGCTGGAGAGATGGCTCAGTGGTTAAAAGCACTGACTGTTTTTCCATAAGATGTGGGTTCAATTCCCAGCACTTACATGTCAGCTCGCAACTAGCTGTGCCTTCTGTTCCAGGAAATCCAATACCTCATACAGACATAAATGCAGGCAAAACACTAATGTGCATAAAATAAAAATAAATCACACACACACACACACACACACACACAAAACCTCATTTAGTACATAGTATATGTTGGGTCTCACATATCTTTTACAAACATAATCTAACTTATTCTAAACTACAGGACCACATTTGCTACCTATTGAGTTCGAAGGGTTTATACTTTAGCATGAGGATTGTCGGGCCACTGGTAATTCTGGGAGAAAGGAAGTCAGTGGTATTTGCTGTTGGGTTAGATGTGGGGCGCATATGTTGAGAGAAACTCCAATGATCTGAGTTCATAAAGGTGAAGAGGGACTCGGTCAGTGAGAGAGGAAGACTGTGAGAACAGACGTCAGGGGCCAGGTGGCCACAGGGTGGCCACTGGGTCTATGGATCTGGAACTGGGCAGGAAGTTGCACTAAAGACAACTGGAGCTGGGTGGAGTTAGAGCTGAGAGGTTGGACTAGGTCTGCAGAGGAAGGGGTCAGAGGCAAACAGGCTGGGAGGCAGAGCTGGGGAGAGCTCAGCTCATAAGAGGGGAGGGGATGATGGCCAGGGGGAGCAGAGCTTTCAGCAGTAGAACTGGGGGAGCATGGCTGAGAACATCAGTACTCTCCTCTGCCTCAGATTTAAATATGCCCAAGAATCTCTCTCTCTCTCTCTCTCTCTCTCTCTCTCTCTCTGTTTCTACATGCACGTG
>NW_026596256.1:16200926-16217387 GCF_907164565.1 Psammomys obesus | reverse complement strand
TGTGTGTGAGATTGTCCCCATTTCTACATTTCTCATAGACCCACTGATCCAGATCTTGCCCTTCAGTGTCAGATTAGGAAACGGCTCCACAGTATGGGCACCTGTCTACCATGGTTACAGAAGGGCCCGGTGAACAAGGTGAATGCTCCTGCCAGTTCTGTATCTCAGAAGGAACTGGATCTGCAGCTCCCTTTATGACGTCAGGGCTCCTGCTCACCTCCTCCTCACTTTGGCAGGCAATTTGCAGCCCTTTCTCGTGGGAGGAAGTGAGCCATGCTCTACACTTGGAACATTAGCCAGACTTCTAAGCTTAAGCCTCTGACTCTGCCAGAATGCTGCTGGGCCAAAACCAGCCTTTGGATGTGACCTCAGAAGCTTCATAGCTGTAAGTCAAAGCAAAGGGCTTCATACAGACAATGACAACCTTGGTTCCAAGCGCCCTGTGTTCCAGCTTCTGTCTCCTGGAGAACAAACGTATCACCATAGCAACCAATTCACGCACTGCACAACTGAGATCCTCAGATCCTTCCAGTTGCTTCTTCCGCATGGATGGCACTTATTAATTCAACATCAGATCTAACAATTAGCTTGTCTTCAGGAAGCTAATATCTCTCTTGATTCCCGCTGCTGCACCTATGCCTAGGAGCTTCTGGGTGCTTATCACTGCTTCCTGGAGAGTTAAATGACATTCAGGCAGCAGGAAACGTCTGCCAATAAAATCAAAATCTAAACTGGTTGCCTTTTATTATCACTTAAATTATTCTCTCCACTTGACATGGATTTATTGGTCAGTTTAGACTGTGTGACAGATTTGGTTGTAGCCACTCGGAGCGTGACTAACAGCCTTAACTACAAGCCTATAAACGGAGTGTGATGCCCAGACATTATCACCATCTCATACTATCTGTAGGCTAATTACATAAAGGCTAGAAGAAATGGGCACGTTAGAGGCGGTGGCATGAGCCCAAAGGGGGCTGTGTGTGCTCTGGTGGCTGGCTTGAGCTCCCAGGCGAAGCTGTGACAATTGAGGGGCTCACTGGTCTGTGTCTCTGTTGGAAGATGGTCACTTTTGTCCACTCCTACTGATTCAGGGTTGCTTTGAAGCGTATTTCATCCCAAATGATTGACATTACATTTTTGGCTCTTAATGTGCATAGACTTCCAATGAAAGTGTGATGCGCAGGGCAAAACCATTACATTTCTAGTCTTTGCTGTGTAGTTTGAGAGAGTGTGTTCTTGAGACAATTCCTACCCAGTCAGTATGAATATGACAGGATAGTAACATAGTCAGGTGTCCCCAAGGGCTCCAAGGCGCCACTTGAAAGAAAGAGGCTGTCTTGTGAATATACCTCATCACCATGGAGCCTGGGAGCAGTGGGCCAGGCTTGGGATCCCATCTCTGTCACTGCACAGCTGTGTAGCTGGCTGGTTTGCAAATCCCTCTGAGCCCCGGTTTCTTTATCCAGAAACTGCACACACGATTTTATCCAGAGTGCTAAGAAGCTAATGAAGGTAAACAGCTACTTCACGGTGAGCACACTGGGACTTTTGCCACATGTAATGTTGAAGACTATTGTCCATGTGACTTAGTTTTTCTCAGGGAAACCATTTGAGGTGGTCATCATGTAATGCAGACAAGAAAAACCACGGAGGGAGTTGAGTGACTTTCCCAAAGCCACCAACCCAAAGCGTTCCATAACCTCAGAGTATGGGCTATTGAAGGCTTTTGCATAGATGACATGGTGACATAGCTACTTGTGGGTCAGTGGAGTGTCTCCTTGGAAGTACAGGAGCCTGGCGGGACTCAGCCCACACAGTCCTTGCTGTGACACCCACACCACACCTCACATTGTCTTTTTGGACTGTGTCCTTCTCTCTCTGGGTAACATTTCAGTGCCACAGATCACTGAGCACTGGGAGGGGTTAGGAATTTATACATTGTTCGATGCGAGCAAGAACTAGTTGGCTGTGGATAAGTGTTTGGTATTCGCTGAACACTGTTGCTACTCCGTTTTCACTCACCCGAATCAGGATTGGCTATTCCAAAAAGGTTGACTTTTGAAAGTCATTCATAGCCTTTTATTCCACACTTAGAGATGCAAAGGAAGTTGATGAAAAGTCTGGTCACCTCCAGAGCATCTTATTCCACTAATGAAGTAGCTACTATGTGCTAGATGCTTCCTTTTTCATTTTGATAAAGTTGGCCCTGAGGGTTCTGGAGACTTGTTTAAGTTCACGGAACAAAACAGAATGCGTGCACAGATTCCATGCCCGTGACAGCCTAACTGTACTCCCCTGAGAGGGTCTATGGGTGACTGGGAGCCCAGCTAAGGAGTGACATAAAGGGCCTGGGCAGTAGCCAGTCCTTGCTGGCCCTGCTCACTGTCAACTACCAACTGTCAAAAGCTAAGAAATCAACGTGCTGCTTTGAATGTATGCAGATTGTCTGCATGACCTATGAGAAATTCTGTTACTTAAAGTCATAGCCTGTATTGTAAAGTTGCTTCATTTTTCAACAAGATAGAAATTGACAATGTACTGTTTCTCAGCTTCACCCTGTCCACACCTAGGCTCTACCTGGATCTTTATTACACACGCAAACACACACACACACACACACACACACACACACACACACACACACACCCTGCTTTATGGCCCCATTTTCCCTTTCACACAGACGGCTTAGGTCTCCATGTCACGTGCCCCCAGGACTCATATGGATGGGTGCACTTCAGATATGATTTCCTCTGAGGTCTTTCCCCTCAGTGAATGGCCCTGCATTCACTTCCCTTTATATTGCCTTTAGCGTGACCTTCACAACACCCATGCTGGCTGTGACAGTTGTAATGCATTTGCACTGTGCATCCTCCCAACCTGGGCTGCCACTTGTTAAAAAGAAAGCCCAGCGAGGAGCAGGTTACACAGGGGTTCGCCCACTAGCTCAGGGAAGCTAACTCTTCAAAACCTCAAGGTCAGCAGAGACTTGGTTGCTTTTATTCCCCTTTATGTACTTAACAGGGGCCGTGGATGTTGAAATAAGGACATCAGCGAAGATAATAAATACAGCAATGCATATTTGCAAAGTAATAAAAGCATTTTTTTTTCTAGATAGTAACGGCATCTTGAGAGTGTAACAGGTCCTAATGAAGGCAGGAGCCTGGGTGATGAAGATATTGCCTGTAGACTGCCAGTGTGTCTGTCCCAAGTGCACAAATGCACAGCAAAAGATGCCTTACTTTCCTCTGCATGTTCGGTGTAATGTGAGCAACTCTGCTGTGTTTGTGATGTTTCGAAGAGTGCAACGATAAACTGCTTTAGGCTTTTGCATATCCTCTACGTATTTTTTTTTTTTTTGTAAAAAGTTTACTGACCTAAAAGTAATAGAAAATGACAAGAAAAATTGGTTGAACACTTTCATAATTATATGATTTTTTCCCCTTTTATTTTCCAACTTCTCTTCAAAGGTGCTAATGGAAATTGTCAAATCTTTAGTGCACTTATGGAAATAAAATGCATTAAACATCATTGAGGCGATAACCAAACAAGCACATCGTAAGCAGCAGGTGGGGTCGGCTCAAATGAGGCTCTTTCAGACAGCGGGGTCCTTCTTTGCTAAGGGTTGGGCTGTCTGCTCTGTCTGCTTAACAAAGAAATAAGTGCAACCTGGGGTTTCACTCCGGATTGATCTATTACCTTACTAAACACACCTCTTCCTGTTATCCTTTTAAAACTTCCAGTTATCTAGAAAAGCAATACATCCTGATGCAGAGTTCAAACAAAAATGAAATATCACTGTGAGGTTTGTAGTCTTTGTTTTCTAATTCTGCCTATAACTGCTTTTGTTATGATGCCTTTATTTCTCTTTTGCTTATAAACATAAATGCAAAGTATTATAACAATAATTAAATGATAGCAAATAACACTCAGGCAGTGCTTAGGCTACATCAAGTATTTTTTAGGAGTAGACAGATATTGTATTATATTATTCACATACCCCCTATCAAAGATAGGCATCAAAGATGTATTCATTCCTTCATCTTATTTTGTAGATTAGGAAGCTGAGAGACAGAGAGGTCAATTAATTTGCCAAATGTCATGCAGCTACTGAATGGCAGACATAGCATTTAAGTGCAGGTATTCCTAATTGCGAAGCTCCGTGCTCGCTCATGCTCAGTGTTCCAGGCCCATTTACATGAGGGGACTGTCCATCATTCCGACCTTGCCACACACCTAACGACATCACTGCTCTCCTTCTGGTGGGATAAGGATTGATCCAGACGTTCATGGGCATGGCTACTTTGCCTTCAGCCCATGATGACACAGACTGTGGATTGTGTTTTGTACATGAATAGTGCTTTGTACATGAATCTATGCACTGGCAATTTTGTCTTTCTCAAATTGGGCTTTTGGGACAGAGGGAGTCAAAGAATAGGCACATTTTAGATCTTGATAAACGTTGCCACTAGCTCCCCCAGATGTGGAAATTTGCAGTTGTGCTAGGGGGGAGAGGAGGTACCTGTTCACTCTACTCACCCTAAGTCTTTTTTTGCTACCTAGTCTTCTGAGTAAAAGTAATATTGTGGGGCCAGCAAGATGGCTCCGCAGGGAAAGGTGCCTGCTGGGAAGCCTGTGATGGGCAGAGTTTCTACTAAGAGCCACGTGATAGAAGGAGGAAACTGACTCCTGCAGGTTGGGCTCTGACCTCCTTACATGCCACGTGCTGGCTTAGCCACGTGCTTATATGCACACACACATACAAATAAATATATTAATCAATAAAGAACTGAAGAACTTTTATGAATATATAACTTTGTATGGTTGACACTTTATATTTGTTTGCTATTTTATTTTATTCCCAAGACAATCTGTGTGGGCTGATCATAAAACGCTTAAGTAAGTGGAAACAAAAATAAATGGTGGAATTGAAAGTTTGGAATTTTCCCAGTTTTAAGATCTGTTTTTCCCTGGCGACCATGTTCATTTTTGCTATTCATTCTCGTCCACCTCTCTCATGCCCCAGAGGACCAGGAAGGGACAGACCACCATCTGTCCCTGGCACGTTTGTGCCAGATGATCTTCCAAAGTCCCTCCCAGCTCAAAAATTCTTGGAAAACATGAATTTTTTTTTTTTAAGTCAAGCTACAAACTTCAGGATTCTGGCTTGTGATTTTATAGTGTGTGTGTGTGTTTCTATTAAAACAAACAAACAAACAAACAAACAAAGCAGGTAGCTATACTATTAACATACTCATTAGGTCCCCGTGTCCCAGAAAATAGAATCTCTAGAAACATGGAAGCAAGCAGAACTGTTTGGAGGTGCTACACTCAGCTGCTGTGGAGGGCGGGCACAGAATACCTGGATCCTCCTGCGACGATGCTCATTTCAACTTGAAAGATGCATTAAACAGACGTGTTTTAAGCAGACATTGATGGATACTCACTGAGAAGCAGTGATTGAGATAGACTTCATTAAAGGGATGGAAATCCTTTGATCTATTTTTCAGAGTTCCCAAATCTGGTTTATCCAATGTAGACTTTATTTTGTTTTGCTTTTTACCCACTTTACAGGTTTTTTGTTTGTTTGTTTGTTTGTTTGTTTGTCTTTTGAATGGACATGTGAAGCATGGTGCGGCCACTGGATACACGCATCCCCTGTGCAGCGACCGCGTTGGCGTGCCCAGTTCCCTAAACACCTAGCATCTCTTTGTGTTGAGAGGGTTCTGATTCCGCTCTGTAGTTCTTTATAAAACCTGTAGCTGGAGGAAGACAATGCAGTCAGTCCTGATGAGACCTGATAGGTTAGGGTCAGAGGGAAGGGGAGGAGGACCTCCCCTATCAGTAGACTCAGGGAGGGGCATGGGAGGAGAAAAGGGAGGGAGGGTGAGCTTGGGAGGGGAGAAGGGAGGAGGCTACAGCTGGCATACAAAGTGAATAAATTGTAAAAAATAATAAATTAAAAAAGAAAAATAAGCCTGTGGTCTCCCTCTGTGCCTCAGTGTTATCTCTTGCCCAGCTGTGCCCTGGTGTTTTGGTAACTGTAGCTTTCCTTGGTCTTACCTCTTCTTCCAAGTCTCCAGTGGACAGTATTCTACCATCTACTTAAAAAATTAGCAACATTTTATTTATTATTATTTGTGTGTGTGTATGTGTGTGTGTTTGATGTGAGTGTAGGTATAGATGTACGATAGCATTCATGGGGTGGTCAGTGGACAACTTTTGGAGTTGGTTCTCCTATCTTTTCATGGGTTCCTGGTGATGCGTGGA
Organism: Psammomys obesus; assembly: GCF_907164565.1. Taxonomy (NCBI): domain Eukaryota; kingdom Metazoa; phylum Chordata; class Mammalia; order Rodentia; family Muridae; genus Psammomys; species Psammomys obesus. The sequence continues at coordinate 16,211,120 of NW_026596256.1, read as the reverse complement.
GAATGGTTTAAGGTTTAAAGCAAATTCTATGGTCCCTGGGAGTAACACACAAGAGATTAGAGTATTGGCCAGATGGTACAGAGTTTGCTTGACCATGGCTATGTTTGATAATAAATCTATCTGGGACTGAGATGAGTACCCGGAGGGTACTACCCGGAGTGAGGAGGAAGAGGACGTGGAGGAAGTAGCAGAAGATAGCCATCAAGTTTCTCCTTTCATAGAGGAGAAGGGAAAGTCTGTAATTCAATCCGAAGACCAGACCTCATTGACGGTCCAACACAAGAAACTCTGATAACTGAGGAGTACTGGCCACCCTAACTGCTTGAATTGGGAAAGACTTCTTAGAAAGCAGTGAAAGGCCACTTACAAAGCTGTCAGCTATAGAGGCAGACAGGGCCAATTTGAGGGTTTGGAGGCAGAAGAACTATGTAATATAACCAACTATCCCTAGTTAAGACAAAAGAAGGCTGCAGAACTTGAGGAAATAAAAGAGAAACTGTCCACCACGGACTGGCTTATGTTACTTTGAGTGACTGCTGAGTCCTGAGGTAGTCTTCATGTGGTAGCCAGGGCTTGGAAAACCTAAGTGAGCCACACCATCATGAAAGTTAAATTCCTTAATGTTTTCGTTAGTTCTATGTCCACACGACACAAGCTAGAATCATCTGGGAACAGGGACTCTCAATTGAGAAAATACAAGATTGCTCCAAAGGTAACTCTGTCTGGCATTTTCTTGATTACTGGTTCATGGGGGTGGTGCCAATAAGAAAGTATGACCTGAGAGTTGTAGGATAAAGTAAATCCTTTCCTCCCCAAGTTGCTTTTGGTCATGGTGTTTTATCACAGAAATAGAAACCCCGACTGAGACAGCTGTTAAAGCGCTCAGGAGATGAGGAGAAAACAGACTATGGGTTCTGTCAAAATTACTTGTGAACAAATGTGTTAAAATTTGTATTGAAGAAGGGGAGGGGAGGAAGGATTCCAGGAAGAGGGAAGGAGGGTAGGACTGAGAGGAGAGAAGGGCGGAGGCTACGATTGGGATGTAAAGTGAAAAAAAAAAGTTGTATTGAGGTGAATCCTAGGGAGAAAACATAATACAAGACAAAATGCTGTGCTTATGAGTTTTTGGGAGGCTTTAAATCTGGCCAGCAGTTTACCAAACAGTTGAGCAGGGTAGAAGAGAGGAAGGTAAGGAGTTCCCCTTTGCACCCCTTGCTACAGCAGGCGATGGGTGATAGAGGTTCCTTCTAGACCACTCCTCTGATGGGCGATAGAGGTTCCTTCAGGTGAGGACACACACGGTGGCCAGAAATCTCATGTCAAACTGTGGATTCAGTGGTCCACTATAAATGTGCAAAATACCGGAACTTTGGTAGATACTGGAGATGAGTGTACTTTTCAACATCCAAAATCACCAGGTGTATACAGCATGCATGGACACCGAGCTAAAACAACACAGGTAAAAAGGACCAAGCTTATCCTAGATATTGGTAAAACTATCCTTCCCAAGAGTGTATGTGTGTATATCTCCACTGCAAGAGAACATTCTTGGGGCAAATGTATTGCTGGGGCACATACCACTGTTATAGAGCTTTGCCGAAGGGTAGAGGAAGTTACGCATGATTGGATGGAATGGAGATCTGCCATGTTGCCTACCCAGGATAGGGTGGTGAATACCAATCAGTATAGCCTGCCTGGGACTATGATGAAATCACAGAAACATCAAGAGGTAGAGAGTATTTGCTCATCCTAAAGCTCATTGAACAGCTTAGACCCGTCCGCGAAGAAGACATATGGGTTCTGGAACGTGACTGTGGATTATAGAGAGCTCTAGTCGGTCAGTGCCCCTTCATATCTGCAGCACTCTGCTCCTTTTACTGAACAACCGACACAGGTAATGGGGTCTTTCCATGCTAATGCTTTCTTCTTCTTCTTCTTTTAGTATTCTCTTAGCTTCTGGAGCCAAAGACTCACTTGCATTCACTCGGGATGTTCAGGGGACCTTCAGAGGACTCCCCCAACTTTCCCTCCACAGTCCTGCCGATCACAATGGGGTGGTGGTCTGGGTTCTTGCTTTGTTATCCTTCCCACCCTATGTAAAATGTTTCTTTGCATACATAACATGATACAAACCCCTGAATGTTTTACAGATTTAGAAAAGTACCCAAAATAGATAAAGGTACACCCAAAGTTGTGACGATGGAGCTGGGCACACACAACGTGCAAGGTCCAAGCACAGCTGTAAAATTTGTGTTGGTATGACAGTGTGTGAGCATGCATATCAGGCCTGACAGAGATGCTGAAAAGGTTCTGTAACAACCTGTGCCTGTAAATGTAAAAGATCTGTACTACTTTTGGGGATCCTGGAATGCTGATAGATTTTCATACCCCACCTCACCCAGGATGCTCATCCTAGGTGGAACCTGATAAGGAGGAGGGGCATATGGGTTTGGGATAAAAATGACAAGCATGCTTTTGTGCAGACTATAATCTTTGTACACAAGCTAAGCACAGGTGGGCCTCATTGTCCCAGTGTCCCTTTGTGTTAGAAATTACCAGAAGCCCAGAGACTATAGGTAGGGGAGTGATGGCAAAGAGCAACCTAAGCCAATGGTTGTAACAGAATTTCTGTCTTGGTCATGGAGAAGGGCAGAAGCCCATTGTGCTGTGCTAGACCAGCAATTGCTGGCTGTACGGAAAGCACTGCAATGGGTGGAATCCATCACTGGCCCCATCTCACTAACAGAAAAACAACAATAAAAAAACAAAACAAAAAACCAAAACAAAACAGTATTCAATTAAGTGTCAGACTGAAGGCCTTTTAGGAATGGCTCTTTCGGGGATGGTCTACAAGGTGGTGTTCGTATCTGCGGTAACGTGGCATGGTGTCTGTAAACCCTCTCATCCAAGCCGTGCAGGCTGTGCTGGGGCCAGTTCACTTTCAAACCAATGAGCCCCTTCCAAAAACTGAACCAATAGCTAAGCTAGATAGAGTGATAGAGGAGATACTACCTGTCCCTGGAGGTCTGCTGCAGAGATGAAATAAGCAGAAGCACCAAGTAGCAATGGACAGATGTATAAACGTAAGTGAACACAGTTACCGTGTGTCTGAAGAAACGAGAAGGAAATGTAGCCACTGAGCGGAGAAAGGAGTAACGAGTATTATTGGTGGTAATAACCCATGAGGCTTAGCTTGTGACATTGATTATTGGGCATATTCAGAGGCCACATTTTACAGCTGGCCCTGCGGGAAAAGGAGAACTGGCTGGTGTTGGGTACTCTTTGCAGGGGCAACAGATGTGGAAGGTAATATATAATGGAGTTCAACAGGAATCAGGACCCCAGGTAGGTTTTTTTTGTGGCAGACTGTAGCCCACTGAGTCCTCTAACACCAGGAAGCACAAGCCAACAGGCCATCTGCTCTCAGGTGCCACTAGAGGCTGCTCACTGGGTTCATGCAAAATCTGGTCACAGCAGAGCCAACACAGGATGGAAATAGCTAAGGCAGTTGACATCACTGTAAAATATTTTGATGTCTTATGTGTTGTCCAATCACACGAGGCCTTCCTGTTTAGGGGCTAGGATGGAGCATGTTTATCCATAGAAGTTTCAGTGTTGCTGTTGAGAATTCTCACAGGCACACAGCATCCTTCTTAACACAAAGACCTTGACAGAGAAAGATGGTCTCCCCAGAGCTCTGTCTCTCTCCTTTAACTCAGTGACAAAATTCTACAGGCAGCATTGGAGATGTCCCGTCTTGTTGCGTTTTGTGGACAACTCTCATCTCTCTGGAAGTTTGGTCGTCTATTTCTCCAGCATTGCCATACACTGAACTCCCATGACTCATGGCCTTGTTTGACCTTTGATACATTTTTCACTGTCTCTTCCTCCCTTATTTTTATGTTTCTTATTCTCCTTGGCTTTTTCTCACAATACTTTCCTCCAGTTTTTTTTCTGTATTTCTGCTTCTTCCCTTTCTGCAAACTTCACTTTTAAGTTTTTCCTCTCAGTGTGATTACTTTCTGGATCCTTTCTTGGATGTTGCCCCATTGTTTCTTAGCACCCTCCACACTGGTTTGGGCACCTTACCTATCTTCACTCTATATGGATACTTTCCAGTCTTTAGTATACACTGCTCTCTTATGTTCCAGACCCACACAGACAGTGGCTTCCTTGCAGCTCTTGATGCTAACCCTCTATACACTGCTCAGACCCCCTTAGGTCCCTTTCTAGAATTTCCATATGTCACAATCCTCGTCCCTCTCCAACGCCTGCCAGAGGCTGCCTTTGGGTTCCTGGTACTGCTTTGCCTGAATGCATCCAATGTTGCAACTTCCTGTGTGTTTGTGTCATCCGTTTCCCTCTGTGTCCCATTGCCAACCCCTTGACAGTGACCACTGGTACAGAATGTGGAAGACGCGTTTCCTTACGTCGTGAGCTACACTGAGGCTGCAGAAGGCTGAGGCCAAGATGAAGTTAGAAGTTATCAGGTTATTCCATAACTGAGCACAACATATCTGAGGATAGAAGGGAGGAAGAGAAAGTGAAGACAGAGCACGAGGCAGGTTTGACTCCTGTGAAGAGAGGAAGAATGAGCCTCAGAGAGAGCCAGGGTAGTTCTGAGAACATTCTGAAAGTCTAATGTGGTATTCCAAGGTAGAGGCTACTTTGAGAGGAGGCTCAGAAGTGAGTCATATGACTCTATATGGGTCCAGCTGGAGGCTGCCTGGCTTCTGCTCTCAGCTAGAAGCTGTTGCTGGGAGCACCAGGAGCTAACAGCTCTCAGATCCACGCACTGCTCACTTCGTGGCTCCACAAGTGGAGCTGTAGTGTGTGTGTGTGTGTGTGTGTGTGTGTGTGTTTCATCCATCCAAGTTCTTCAGGGCCCCGGCTAGAGCTCACACTCTAGAATATTTTCCTGTGATCACATCCTTGTCTGCTGCCCTCCTCCCATTTCCTCACTTTCCCCACACCCTTACTAATCTCCACAGGAAGCAGCACTTCCTTTTTTATCAGCTGCAGGTGAACTCAGGGAACCCAGTCTAAGGTTGACAAATCTATCATGCTGGTTTTTTTCAGGAACTTTATAACTGCATGAAACCTGGACACAATCATATTTTGTGGGGAGCCAATGAAGTCCTGAGTGAATGTTTATGGATGACAAGGGTGCAGCCATGTCAAGGATCCCAGTGCCTCAGACCCGTGGAAATGGCAAGGCTTTCCTCAGTCAGGCCCAGACAAATGGGAAACCTTTCTCTGGCCCAAATATGGATATTTATTAAAACTTGACATTTAGCTAAAACCACTAAGTGCAGAAAGCATGGACTGTAGCTTCGTCCTGGATGATTGCAACCTGAGACTGTTTCCCTACAGAGGTTAGTTTATTAGTCCCCCCACTTCCTCTTTATCCCCCTTCTTCCCCTCCTCCTCCTAGTTCTTCTGTATATAATTAATGAGCTGAGTTTTGGGTTGCTGTTGATGCATGTCTCATAAAATGCATGACCTCCCAGATCCCAGCTTTTCTGTACACGTGTCTGTCGTTTCTTTATTCCCCTAGCTAGGTCAATCCCCAAAGCCCTTCAGGCCACATCAGCCTTTTCATTTAGACTTTTCATTGTTTACAGCAAGCTGCACCTCCATTCACCCAGTACCTCCATCCTGAAATTGGCATCAGTCCTTTATTTCTGCCCATCTTTGCTTTATGCACCTAGTTAGGAGAAATATTAGTTTCACTTAGTATATTTTCTCAGATCTGGCTGGGAACGGTGGGTCATGCCTGTAATCTCAGGTAGTCAGGAGGATGACAAGTTGTGGCACGGTTCCTTTTTAAGTTTCTCGGGCAGTTCTCCTGTGCGGGTTAGTTTTCAGTGTCAATTGGACACAATCTAGAAGCAAGTGGAAAAGAGCCTCACCAGGGACCTCCTGTTGTGGACTTATGGGAAGGCTCGGCCTCTTGTGGGCCACAGCATCACCCCAATGGGCTGGGCCCTGAGCTTGAGGAAAGCTGAGAACAAGCAACTGAGAAAGCAAGTAGGGGAGGACCCGTGCATTCATTTCTCTCTGTTCTTCATCGTGGATATGATGAGAAGAGGTGCTTGAATTTCTCCCTCAACTTCCTCTCAATGGTGGACTATAACCTGAAATTGTTTCTCCCTATGTTGCTTTCGTTAGGATGTTTCATCATAAAAGAAATAAAATGAGAAATAAAACCTTCCTATTCCATGGCTTCTTCCTTGCCATCTTTCTGCCAATGAATCCCTCTCTGGACACCCTAGCCCAACCCATTCTCCACAGCACACAGGCCAAGCGAGCTAAGCACACAGTTGGGGTCTGGAAGAGGCAGAACCCATGTATCATTGCAAGACTACAGTGGTCATTCTGGAGGTGGCAAGCCTGCTTTCTATTCTTGACTGTGAAATGGGATTTAGAGTGATCTACTACTTTGTTCTGGGAAGAACCTTTCGAGTTGTCTCTTTTGGTGAGAGAGGTTTAAGAAACAGACAAGTGTCTGCTTTGGAAGAAGCCAGTGTCATGGGTGCTCTTTGACTAACAGAAGTCCTAGGCCTTGGATACAATTGCAGGTAGCATTTCTTGTTTCAGATAAGGGTGATCAAAGGGAAGAGGGGAAGCAACTGAAGGAGGCACTTTCTTCAGTTCATGCTCTAAGCACATTTTCTCTCACTCCAGTATGAAATGTCTTGCCCTTTAAGGACTTCTAAAAATGAAAACAACCGCCTTGCACCCTCTCCTCTACTTGGTTATCCTAGATATATTAGATAAATTGAAAAGAAGATCAAGACAAGTAAATGTTTTGTACGTCACACTTGTGGGAGCTGGTGTGTGTTTTAGAAGCAGTCAGATAGTGGCAAGACTGTCAAGGTTCAGCTTAATGCTTTCATCACAGCCTTCTCCCTCCACCCCTACCTTGTGACATCCTTTGGGGTGGGCTGTCTGCTCCCATCCTCATCTCCCAGCGTTCCAGGCTTATGTCAGGCACTCAGAACTTTTGTGTCATTGGCAACTGGACTCGCTCTCTCTTGCAGAAATGCTGACATTTCATCTTGAAAGGTTAGAAAAAACTGATATGCTTTTAATTTTGTAAAAAGTAATACAACGACCCAGCCAAATTAGCTTGAATTTGGTTGGATTACTCAGTCTTTAGAATTGTGCTCTACCTTGCTTCCTCTTGGAGAAAGAAGCACCATTCTGGTCCTGTTTATTGGTCACTGTGAAATGAGTGTTCAAACCAGCCCTGTGTTAATCTGCCCATGGTCACTAGTGCAAAAGAAAAATGGCTTTCAGAGATCCAAATGGCTAGGGAAAAAAGATCAAGAGGAACTGTGTGTGTGTGTGTGTGTGTGTGTGTGTGTGTGTGTGTGTGTGTGTGATGTGGTTCAGGGCATTCATTTCACAGTTGTCACAGATAGCCTGCAGGAAGCTGAGAAGATAAGCATTTATACTTATTCAGTCTATAGTATGTAATAAAATATTCCCATAGATCGCCATTAGCGACAAACCTCTTCTAACATGTTTGGTAGACTGTATTGATATACCAAAACACACAAAATAAATTTAATAGAAGCACGATGGTTACTTTCCACTGTCAGTGTCGCTGAATTCAGAACCATCATGGAAATAAACCTGTGCATGCTTCTGTGAGGGTGTTTCTAAAGACCCTGGGCCGGGGACGCTGACTGAATCCTAGAGTAATCGCGGGCTGATGCCTGGCGTTTGTCTCCCTCGTTTTCGAACTGTGAATGCAATGTGATAGCTGCCTCTGGCTCTCACCTCTCCACCTTCTCATACATGGTGGATTGTGTCCTCAAAGTGGGAGCCACAGCAAACCCACCCTCTCTTGAGTTGCTTTTGCAGGTATTTTGTCCCAACAATAAGAAAATCAGGTAATCCAAAGAGTGGAGAAAACACACTCCTCAAAAGCCAGGGAGACACATTGTAACCTCAAAGGCAATTTTGGACACTGCTTATTTGAAGCTTAATACAAGCGAACGATGCACCACAGCTGCTGAGAAAAACACCTTCTATCTTAGAAGTAGAATGGGAGAAAAGAGGGTGGTCGGATTACAGTTTTGTAGAGACCCTTAAGCCATACGTGGTTGGCTCTTCCCCCACTCACCAGGATTGAACCCTGCGCTGTACCAATGCTAGGCGAATGCTTGAGCTACGCACCTCCACGCTGCATGTAAAACTAAAAGATACGCACACCGACAATTTCCACGGGTTTATGTTTAGTTGGAAAAGTAGAGACTATGTTTAAATTTCCTGTAACCACTATAAGTACATCGCGGTGGTGGCGTGGGTGCCCTCTGCCCTCTCCATCGACTTCTGCCTCTATGCAATTCGGGAAATATTGACTCCTGGAGTTAAATCATAAAATCCACTACACACTGTGTGATGAGAGAGAGTCTATGCCAGATTAAATATGCATTAAATGAATATGGAAGAAAACATCAGTTAGAGAGGTGGAACACAGGGAAGAAATGACTCAGAGAAAATGAGCCATCGTGGCTAGCTGGGATCAGATCAAGGAGAAAGATCAGAAGCTATGAGGTTTTGCAGAGAGACAGGAATATTCCTATAAGGCTAAGTGGCTACTAGTGCCAGCTGAGCAAGAAGGAGGACCTGAGTTCAAATCCCAGAATGCACATAAAAAGCTGGATGTGGCCACGTGGGAGCCTGTAACCCCGGTGTTGCTGGACACAAAGACAGGAAGGGTTCTGGGGCTTCATAGCTACTCCCCTAGCTCCAGACTCAGTAAGAGACTCTGTCCCAAGGAAATAGAGCGGCGTGTGATCAAGCAGGATAGCGATGTTCTCTTCTGGCCCCTGTGTGCCTACCTATGCATACAGGTTTTCTAGAGGCAGGGGTGAGTTCCCATACAGCAACAGGATCAGTTTCTGTTACGCCCTTAGGACAGGGCAGGGGAACTACGGGGCCAGCATTCCTGCCAGCACTGGCAACCATCGCAGCTCTCCACTACCATTCGGGTTGACGATGCTGTCAGAGATTCAGGGCTATTTCTGTTTTACCTTACTTAACCCTCCTGGTAAACAGCGAGGCACATCGCGTTGTGCTTAGCCATTCTACACACAGGGAAATGAAAGCCCCACAAACTCAACTCCCTGACCACAGAGTGAATAAAAGGCAGAAGTGGGATTCAGAGCCACTGTCCCCTCCCCATCCGCCCCCAGCTGCTCTGTTCACAATAGAGTAAGTTTGCAAAAATGAGCTGCATGGAGATCTAGCTCAAATTGAGATCAAAGCAATAAAAATCATCTCATGTAAAAGTTTAACAAAATCATTTCCCTTCTCTGCCTTAATGTAGACAGCCTTGGTGCTTCAATAAAATGTCCATAAAGAATTTATCACCAATATCTTACCCTTTAGAGCCTAGCATCTGTTCTCCAGCCCTGGCAGGGTATCCACTGTCAAGAGTGGGTCTCTGATATTTCCCAGTGCACTGTAATGCGCACACGTGCCACCCATTTGGGTGAATTACACTCACCGAGGAGCCTAGGCAAATGCCAGACACTTGCTTTGTAACCCACACATGCCGTTTTTTTTTTTTTTTAATTTCCTGTGAAATACTGCTTCATTCAAGTGCCTTTTCTCAGTCAGTCGTAGGATGTGGTTGCAGTTCTCAAATGAAGATTTGAAAATAAAAAGCCCTATTCATATCCAGCCACTGAAAACCAGTTAACAACCACCTCCTTGAAATCGATGTTAAATTTTAAGGGCAAAACTGTACTAACTCTTAGTATAGAAAACTGGTGAAGAACACAGGTCTTTGCAAATATGGGCAAACGTTAGAATTATTAAATCTGTACACAGGGAAGTCTTTAGAGCCTGACTCTGGTGCCATCAAAATCATTAATGATGAATAATTGATTATCCAGAGAAACACAAATCCAAATCAATGATAAACGCTGAAAAGAGAACTTAACTTTTCTGTCAATTCCAGGCTGGAGAGAGAAGACACAAACAGGAATATAAACCTTCTTGTTGGTACCAAGTGCAAATAATTAACACCCAAGGAGAGGCCACTAGGAACCAGTGCAGGAGTTTCAACAGTTCTCCACTCAGCTGTGTGGTCGGCATTACCTCACATATTTTACTCACAGGAAACCCAAATTTCTATTTTAGGATTCTTTCCCCACCACAAGCCCACATAAATAG
>NW_026596256.1:16198939-16200916 GCF_907164565.1 Psammomys obesus | reverse complement strand
AATTTCTATTTTAGGATTCTTTCCCCACCACAAGCCCACATAAATAGTAAAGGAACAAACAAGGAATTCTAACCCAGGTCATCTGATTCTCAGTTAAAGCTGTCTATCCACTGTGACAGGCCACCTTCCAAACAGATTATGCAAATAAAATCGTTGTCTTCCAACCCTGGCAACCGCTGCTTCAGAACTCATTAACCTTCCTCCTATCTCTTCACAGGGTGAACCAGCAGCTGAAGAAGCCAATCTTTTCACTGCATCTGTCAGTCCCAAGGCCACTAGTGTGGGACTTCCTGGCCATCCTAGAGGACAAGGCCTTGAGGTTAGGCATGGGAGCCTCTCTGCATTTCTCATTATGGGCCCGAACCTTCTCTTGGTCTGAAAATTTTTGAAAAACCTATCTTCTTGTTTGGAAGCTCATGATAAAAATTCCAGCCCATGTTTCTTATAAATTAAGGCAGAGACTATCTCCGTTTTTCTTTTGTGTATAGACACAACTTATACTGAGTTGAATCTGACCACATATAGGCAGGAAAGCTAATGTTCCCTGCTTCCCTCCTAGGAATAAGATAAGGTTTATCCCTAAAGATGGAGGCCAGAGGATTACTCAAATCACCAAATGGAGGGGATTAGAGTTGGGCCCCCAGACGGAGACCTGCATTGTGGGGCTGACCCTGAGAAGGGATTTGTGGATCTATCTCACACAGTGGCTGGTAGACTCGGGATTAGAGCACCTCCATTTCTCATCTGTACCTCAGCTCTCAGATAACTGCACACCCTGGAAATTGATGTTCCATATCCTAGAAGAACAGACAGGAATGCACTAACAGTTTTTGTGCTTATTGTTACATGGCTTTCAGGCTCTCTTATCTTCCATCTCCAAAATGTAAGAAGCATCAGAGCATCAGTTACTTCTGTGGGGTTCAATAAAACTATCAAAGGGTAGGAGATTATCTGCATTAGTCAATGGAAAGCCACTGGACATTAACCCCAGCTAAGGTAGTTGCTTGCTACTGAGCGGGGATAAAAATGGCAAGCAGAGCTGTCGTGAGTAAGTATGTGGCTGCTCTTTGTTGACAGTGTCCCAACAGCTTTGTAAACATCATGTCTTCACAGCAAAGTTAAAAGGGAGATAGTGCCCTATTGTGCAGAAGACCCGGCAGACGCTTGGCAGGTGAGCGATGCTCAAGGGTAATTATGTCATCAGCTAAAGATTGAAACCAAACTCTGCTTTAAGGCTTTGTGTAGTGTACATCTGACAGCCTTCCAGCTCAGACAGAGTGATGAACATCTAAGAGGAGACTCTATGAGGAAAAAAATAGCTTAAAAAGCATAGGTCGTACTGTTTGCTTAATGCACAGGCTGTTTTTATATTCTGGCAAGTATGTTCTCAATCCTCCTTGGGTGACTGTGACAACTCTGGGGCACGCTGTGTACAGGAGAGGCAAGGAGAGCACACATTTGTTTTGTAAACTCATACAAAATAAAATAAAACATTTTTTGTCTGCGTCTGATTTGGAAATTATCAAGAGTTGTTAAATGGCACAATTCTGTGAATGAGTTGTATGGATAAGCTGGAGAATAGAGTTAAAAATTAATAAGGGAAAGAAAATAAGTGTGATCATAAAATATCACACTTAATAAGATGTAATTATATGCTCAGGAGCGTTTGCTATCCAGTCGGCATTTGCTCTCTTGTTGTTGTACTTCACCTGCATGTAAGAAAGCATCCCACTAAGAAGGAAACACATTTAATGCCCACTGAATAATTTGGAAGCAGAGGCAAAACAGATCAGGGTTCCAGATCATCCTTGGTTATAGAGTGAATTGAAGGCCAGCCTCAGCTACATGAAACTCATCTCTAAAAGTAAACAAATGAATAAATAAAATTAAAAAATCAATTAAATGGTATAAAAGCGGTCTGAAAGCAAGGGTTCTAATCTTTAGACCATTATTCCTTGGCAACTTCACACACACACA